>NW_027288090.1:0-196209 GCF_047511675.1 Marmota flaviventris | reverse complement strand
GTTTAGACTTCGTGTTAGAGTTTTGATTAGGGTTAGTTTTAGTGTTAGTTGTAGGTTTATGGTTAGGATTATGGTCAGTGTTACAGTTAGAATTAGGTTTAGGTTTCGGATTAGTTTTGGGGTTAGTGTTAGAGTTAGGTTGAGGCTTAGTGTTAGCGTTAGGTTGAGAGTAAGTTTTAGGGTTAGGGTTACTTTTATGGTGAGTTTTAGGGTTAGTGTTAGTCTTAGGGTAACAGTTCGTGAGATTGTTATGGTTAGGGTTAGGGTTAGTGTTTGTGATAGGTTTAGGTTTAGGTTTTTTTTAATTGTTAGGATTAGTGTTCTTGTTAGTGTTAGGGATAGTGTTAGGGTTAGGGATAGGTTAGGGTTAGTTTTAGGGTTAGCGCTGGGATTAGGGTTAGGGTTTGGTTTGTGTTAGGGTTAGGGTTAGGGTTATGGTTATGGTTAGGTTTAGGTTTCGTGTAAGGCTTAGTGTTGGCTTTAGTGTTAGGGTAAAACTTAGGATTTTTATTAGTGTTAGAGATAGGGTTAGTGTTAAGTTTAGTGTTACTTTTAGGGTTAGATTTAGTGTTAGTGTTAGGTTAGGGTTTGGGAGAGTGTTAGGGTTAGTGATAGGTTTAGGGTTAGGGCTACGTTTAGGGTTAGTGTTAGTGTTACATTTAGGTTTAGGGTTAGTTTTAGGGTTTGTTTTAGTTTTAGGGTAAGGGTTATGTTTAGGCTTAGTTTTATGTTTACAGTTAGTGTTAGGGTTTGGATTAAGGTTAGGGTTAGTGTTTGTGTTAGTTAGATTGTGTTTGTGTGAGGGATATGTTTTGTGTTAGGGTAAGGTTTAGGGCTAAGTTTTTTGTTAGCGTTTGTGTTAGGGTTAGGGTTAGGATTAGGGTTAGGTTTAGTGTTTTAGTTAGTGTAAGGTTTAGGGTTAGTTTCAGGGTTAGTTTCAGGGTTAGGATTGGGATTAGTTTCAGGGTTAGTGTTAGGGTTAGGGTTCCACTAAGTGTTAGCTTTAGTGTTAGTGTTAGGGTTAGGGTTAGGGAGAGTATTAGGGTTAGGACTAAGGTTAGGGTTAGGGTTAGTGTTACATTTAGAATTAGGTTTAATGTTTGTTTTAGGATTAGAATTAGGGTTATGTTTAGGGTTAGTTCTAGGGTTAGGGTTATGGTTTGGATTAGGTTTAGAATTAGTTAGTTTTAGAGTTAGGGTTATGGTTAGGGTTAATGTTAAAATTAGTGTTCATGTGAGGGATAAGGTTTGTGTTAGTGTAAGAGGGATATGGTTAGGATTAGGTTTAGAGTGAGGCTTTGGGTTAGTTTTAGGGTTAGTTTTAGGGTTATTTGTAGGTTAGGGTTAGTGTTAGTGTAATGGTTAGGAGTAGTTTTAGGGTTAGGATTAAGGATTGTGTTATGGTAAGGGTTAGGGTGAGGGGTAGGGGTAGGATTAGGTTCAGTGTTAGTGTTAATGTTAGGCTTAGGTTTAGGGATAGTGTTAGGGTTAGGGATAGGATTAGGGTAACTTTTATCTTTAGGTTTAGAATTAGGGTTAAGGTTAGTGTTACCATTAAAGTTAGTGTTAGAGTTAGGGTTAGTGTTATGGTTAAGGTTATGTTTATGGTTAAGGTTAGTTTTGGTGTTATAGATAGGGTTTGAGTTCTGTTTAGGGTTATGCTTAGTTTTAGAATTTGAGTTAGGATTTGGGTTTGGATTAGTGTTAAGGTTAGTGTTAGGGTAAGAATTATGGTTTGTGTTATTGTAAGGGTTATGTTTAAGTTTTGTGTTAGGGTTAGAGTTAAAATTAGGGTTTTGTTTATGATTAGAAAGAGGGTTAGATTGAAGCGTAGGCTTGGGTTAGAGTTAATTTTAGGGTTATGGGTAGTTTAGGTATAGTGTTAGGGTAAGAGTTAGGGTTAGGATTAGTGTTAGTGTTAGGTTAGTGTTAGGGTTATGGTTAGGGTTAATGTTAGAGTTAGGTTTAGGTTTAGGGATAGAGTTATGGTTATGGTTAGGGTTAGAGTTAGTGACAGGGTTACATTTAGGGTAAGGGTAGGTTTTGGGTTAGGTTTAGGGTTAGATTTAGGGTTAGGTTTAGGGTTAAGTTTAGTGTCAGTGTTAAGGTTAGGGTTAGGGTTAGTATTAGTGTTTGGGTTAAGTTTAGATTTAGGGTTAGTGTTAGGTTTAGGGATAGATTTAGGTTTAGTATTATGGTTAGTTTTATGGTTAGGGTTAGTATAAAATTAGGGTTAGTGTTAGGGTATGGTTAGCGTTAGGGTTGTGGATAGGGTTTGGGTTAGTGTTAGGGATAAATTTGGGGTTAAGTTTAGTGTATGTTAGGGTTAGTGTTAGGGTTTGGTGTAGGGTTAGTGTTAGCTTTAGCGTTTGTGTTAGATTTAGGTTTAGAGTTAGTGTTAGGATTAGTGTTAGGATTAGGGTTACGGTTAGATTTGTGTTTGGGTTATGATGAGGTTTAGGGTAAGTTTTATGGTTACGGTTAGTGTTACGGTTAGAGTTAGGGTTAGGGTTGGGGTTAGGGTTAGGGTTTTGGTTAGGATTAGTGTTATGTTAAGGTTAGGGTTAGGGTTACGTTTAGGACTATTGTTTGGGTAAGGGTTAGAATTAGTTTTAAGGTTAGTGTTAGAATTACCTTTAGTGTTAGTGTTTGGTTTAGGGTTAGGTTTAGGGTGAGGTTTAGGGTTAGTGTTAGGTTTATGGTTAGCTTTAGGTTAGGTTAGGTTTGGGGTTAGGGTTAGGGTTAGGGTAATTGTTATGTTAAAGTTAGGATTTGGTTTAGGTTTTGTGTTAGTGTTAGGGTTAGGGTTAGAGTTATGGTGAAGGTTAGTTTTAGGGTTAGCTTCAGTTTAGGGTAAAGTTTAGGGTTCGTGTTAAGTTTACGATTACGGTTAGTGTTAGCTTTAGGTTTAGGGCGAGGGTTAGATTTATGGTTAGGATTAGTGATAGCGTTAGTTAAGTGTTATGGTTAGGGTTAGGGTTAGTGTTAGGGTAAAGGTTATTGTTAGGGTTTAGTTTAGTGTTAGATTTAGTATTATGGTTAGGGTTAGGTTAGGGTTAGGGTTAGTGTTCGTGTTAGGGTAAGGGTTAGGGTGAAAGTTAGGTTTGGTTTAGATTTACAGTTAGGGTTAGTGTTGAGGTTAGGGTTAGGGAAAGGGTTAGTGAAAGTATTTATGATAGTGTTATAGTTAGGTTTAGGGATAGAGTTAAGTTTGGATTAGGATAAGTTTTAGGTTTAAAGTTAGGGTTAGGGTGAGGGTTATAGTTGGAGTTTTTTGGGTTAGGATAAGATTAGGATAGTTTGGGGTTAGGATAAGATTTAGTGTTATTATTAGCATTAGGGGTAGGGGTAGAGTTATGTTTAGGTAAATGTTCGGTTTAGGGTTAGGGTTACAGTTAGAATTAAGTTTAGTTTTAGGGTTACGGTTAAGGTTAGTATTAGGTTTAGGTTTAGCATTCGGGTTAGTGTTAGTGTTAGGGTTAGGGTTAGATTGAGGATTAGGCTCAGGGTTAGGTTTGGTTTAGGGTTATGGATAAAATTAGTGTTAATCTTAGGATTAGAGTTAGTGTTAGGTTTAGCGTTAAGTTTAGGGTTAGATTTAAGGTGAGGTTTAGGGTTAGGATTCGTGATAGGGTTACGGGAAATGTAAGGGTTAGTGTCAAGATGTGGGTTAGGGTTATTGTTAGGTTTAGGTATAGTGTTAGGGTTAGAATTAGGATTAGTCCTAGGGTTACGGTTAGGGTTAGTGTGAGGTTTAGTGTTAGAATTTTCGTAAGGTTTAGGGTTAGTTTTAGTGTAAGATTTAATGATATTCTTAAGGTTAGGGTTATTGTTAGTGTTTGGTTAGTCTTAGGTTTAGGATTACAGCTAGGGTTAAGGATATGTTAGGGATAGGGTTAGGCTTATTTTTAAAATTAATTTTTGGGTTAGGGTTAGTGTTAGGTTTATGGTTAGTTTTAGGGTTAGTGTTAGCTTAGCATTACGTTTAGGGTTAGTTTTAGTGTTAGATTTATGGTTAGTGTTAGAGTTAGGATTAGGAATAGGGTTAGGGTTAGTGTAGGTTTAGGGTTAGGGTTAGGGTTAGTGTTGGGATTAAAGTAAGTGTTAGGGATAGGGTTAGAGTTTGGGTTATGATTAGGGTTACTTTTTGTGATAGGGTTAGCTTTAGGGTTAGGATTAGGTTTAGGGTTAGGGTTACAATAAGGTTTAGGGTTTGGATTGTTGTCTGGGTTAGTTTAGGGTTAGGGTTAAGGTTAGTGTTGGGTTTAGTGTTAGGATTTGTGTTAGTGTTACTGTTAGGGTTAGTGTTAGGGTAACGGTTAGGATTATGGTTAGGTTTAGGTTTAGGTTTAAGGTTAGGGTTAGGATTAGTGTTATGGTTAGTATTAGTGTTAGGGTAAATTTTAGGATTAGGGTTACTTTTAGAGTTAGGTTTAGGCTTAGATTTAGTGTTAAGTGTGGGGCTAGGTTTAGGGTTAGTTTTTTGGTTACGTTTAGGGTTAGGGTTAGGATTAGTGTTGTGGTTAGCTTTAGGTTTAGGTTTAGGTTTAGGGTTAATGTTAGCATTAGAGTTAGGTTTTGTGTTTGGGTTAGTGTTAGGGTTTGTTTTAGGTTTAGTGTTAGAGTTAGGTTTATGTTTAGTGTTAGGGTTAGGGTTAGGGTTAGTGTTTGTATTAGGGTTCGGGTTAGGATTAAGGTTATTGTTAAGCCTAGGGTTAGATTTAGGGATAGGGTTTGGTTCATGTTTATCGCTACTTTTACAGTTAGGTGTAGGTTTAAGGTTAGTGTTTGGGTTAGTGTTAGGATTCAAGTTATGATTTTTGTTAGGGTTATGTTTTGTGTTACGGTTAGGTTTAGTTTTAATACTAGGTTTACTGTTAGGTTTAAGGTTATTGTTAGGTTTAGGGCAAGGGTTAGGTTTAGTTTAAGGATTGGTGTTAGGGTTAGGGTTAGTGTTAGCGTTAGTGTTAGGGTAAGTGTTAGTGTTAAGGATAGGTTTAGCGTTATTGTTAGGTTTAGGGTTAGGGTTAGGGTTAGGTTTGGGGTTAGTGTTATTGTTAGGGTTTGTGTTAGGGTTAGTGTTAGTAGTAAGTTAAGGGTTATTTTTAATATTATTATTAGGATTAGGGTTAGAGTTAGGATTAGGGTTAGGGTTCATGTTATGTTTATTGTTAGTGTTAGGTTTAGTGTTAGGTTTAGAGTTAAGGTTAGGTTTACGGTTAGGGTTAGGAATAGTGTTAGGGTTAGGGGGAGGGTTAGTGTTAGTGTTAGTGTTAGGGTTAGAGTTAGTTTTAGTCTTAGGGTTAGTATTCAGGTTGTGGTTAGGATTAGTGTTAGAATTAGGGTCAGTTTTAGTGATAGGCTTAGGGTTAGGATTAGGCTTAGGTTTAGTGTTAGGGTAAGTGTTAGTTTAAGTTTTAGGTTTAGGTTTATTGTTAGGGTTAGGGTTAGTTTTAGAATTAGGTGTCAGTTTAAGGTTAGTGTTAGTGTTAGTGTTAGGGTTCGTGTTATGGTTTGTGTTAGGGTTATTGTCAGGGTTAGAGATTGTGTTAGGTTTAGGGTTAGAGTTAGGATTATGCATAAGGTTACAGTTAAGTTTAGGGTTAGGGTTGGGATTACCAAGAAAGTTAGTGTTAGGGTTAGTGTTAGGTTTAGGGTTAAGGTTTGGGTTAGGCTTTGTGATAGGGTTAGGGTTGGGGTTAGGTTTAGTGTTAGTGTTAGTGTTAGTGTCACTGTTCATGTTTGAAAAATGATTAGGTTTAGGATTACGGCTATGGTTAGGATTAGTTTTAGGTTAGGGTTTAGGTTATGGTGTAAGTAATGGTTTATGTTAGGGTTAGGGTTATGCTTAGCTTTAGTGCTATGGTTAGGGTTAAGTTTAGATGTAGAGTTACAGTTAGGTTTAGGTTTAGTGTTAGATTTAGTGTTAGGGCTCTGTTTATGGTTACGGTTAGGTTTAGTTTTAGGCCTATGTTTAGGGTTACAGTTAGTGTTTGGGTAAGGATTAGGGTTAGGTTTGGGTGTAGGATTAGGTTTAGTTTTAGGGTTAAGATTTTGTTTTGGGTTAGGGTTAGGGTTAGTTTTAGTTTTAGGGTTAGGTTTAGAGTTACATAGGATTAAGTTTAGAGTTAAGTTTAGGGTTAGGTTCAGGGTTAGTTTTAGGATTACGGGTAGTGTTAGGGTTAGTTTTAGTGTAAGGGTTTTGGTTAGGGTTAGGTTTAGGTTTAGGTTTAGGGTTAGTGTTAGGTTTAGGGTTAGTGAGAGGGTTATGGTTGGGGTTAGGGTTAGTGTTAGGGTTATGGTTAGGGTTCCTGTTATGGTTAGGTTTAGGGTTAGCTTTAGGTAAGGGTTAGGGTTAAAGTTAGTGTTTGTGTTAGCATTTAGGTTAGGGTTGCGGTTAGTGGTAGTGTTAGGGTTAATATTAGGATTAGGGTTACATTTAGGGTTACTGTTAGGTTTAGGGTTAGGATTTGTGTTAGGTTTATGGTTATTTGTGTTACGGTTAGGGTTAAAGTTAGTGTTAAGGTTAGGGTTAGGGTTTGAGTTAGCTTTAATGTTAGAGTTAGGTTAAGGTTTCATGTTACGGTTAGGGTTAGGGTTAGGTAAAGGTTAGCGTTGGGGTTAAGTTAGAGTTAGGGTTATGGTTTAGGTTAGGGTTTGTGTTAGGGTTAGGTTTAGATTTATTGTTAGTGTTAGGATTATGGTTAGTATTAGGTTTAAGATTATTTTTAGGGTTAGGGTTAGAGTTAGGGTTAGGGTTAGTATTTTGTTTAGAGTTAGGTATCATGTTATGGTTAGTATTAGGTTTATCATTAGGGTTAGAGTTAGTGTTTGGCTTAGGGTTAGGGTTAGGAATAGGGTTAGGTTTAAGAATAGTGTTAGGTTTAGGGGCAAGTTTACAGTTAGTGTCAGGGTTAGTGTCAGAGTTAGTGTTAGAGTTAGGGTTCATGTTATATTTAGTGGTAGTGTTAGGGTTAGATTTAGGGTTAGTATTTTTGAAAGGGTTAGGGTTAAGTTTAGGGTTAGATTCAGTTTTCGGTTTAGGGTTAGGTTTAGTATTAGGATAAGTGTTAGGTTTAGGATTAGATTTAGGCTGAGTTGTTAGTGTTAGGTTTAGGGTTAGTTTTAGAATTAGGTGTAGGCTTAAGGTTAGTGTTAGGGTTAGTGTTAGGGTTCAGGTTATGGTGTGTGTTAGGGTATGGTCAGGGTTAGGGATTGTGTAAGGTTTGGGGTTAGAGTTAGGATTAGGGTTAGAATTAGGGTTATATTTAGTGTTAGGATTAGCATTAGGGTTAGTCTTAGGGTTAGTATTAGGTTTAGGGTTAGGGTTAAGGTTAGGGTTAGCCTTAGTGATATGGTTAGTGTTGGGGTTAGGTTTAGTTTTAGAGTTAGTGTTACGTTTAGTGTCAGTCTTCATGTTAGAGATAGGGTTATGGATAGAGTTAGGGCTATGGTTAGGATTAGAGTTAGGTTTGGTTCAGGGTTATGAGGTTAAGGTTTTTGTTAGGGTTAGGATTATGCTTAGGTTTAGTGCCAGGGTTATGGTTAGGTGTAGGAATAGGTTTAAGGTTACGGTTATGGTTAGTGTTAAGCTTAGTTTTAGGTTTAGTTTTTGGGTTATTTTTATGGTTAGTTCTGGGTTTAGTGTTAGGGCTATGGTTAGGTTTAGGGTTAGTATTAGGGTAAGGATTAGGGTTAGGTTTAGGGGTTGGGTTAGTGTTAGTTTAGGGTTACGGTGGGGTTAAGGTTAGGTTTAGTGTTAGGGTTAGGGATAGGTTTCGGATTATGTTTAGTGATAGTTTTATTATTGCGGTTAGGTTTAGGATTAGGTTTAGTGTTATTGTTAGTGTTAGGGTTAGGGATATGGTTCATGTTAGGGTTAGTGTTATGGATAGGTTTTTTATTAAGTTTAGTGTTAGGGTTAGAATTACAGTTAGGATTAGGCTTAGAGTTAGGTTTAGTGATAGTTTTTGTTTAAAGAGTAGGGTTATGTTTAGTTTTAGAGTTAGGGTTTTATTTAGGGTTAGGATTAGTGTTAGGGTTTGGGTTAGGTTTAGGTTTAGGGTTGGTGTTAGGGTTAAGGTTAATGAGAGTGTTATGGTTGGCTTTAGGGATAGTGTTAGGTTAGGGTTACTGTTACAGTTAGGTTTAGGTTTAGGGTTAGGTAAGGGACAGGGTTAAAGTTAGGGTTCGTGTTAGGGTTAAGGTTAGCATTGAGGTTAGTGTTAGGGTTACGGTTAGGTTTAGGGTTAGGGTTACTGTTAGGTTTAGGCATAGGATGTATGTTAGGGTTATTGTTATGGGTAGTGTAATCATTAGGATTATGGTTAGGATTAGTGTTAGTGTTAGGTTTTGTGTTAGAGTTAGTGTTAGGGCTAGTGTTAGGTTTAGGGTTAGAGTTTGGTTTAGGGTTAGGTTTAGCTTTAATGTTAGTTTTAGGGTGAGGTTTTGTGTTAAGATTAGGTTTAGAGTTGGAGTTAGGGTTAGTTTTAGGTTTAGTGTTATGGTTAGTTTTAGGTAAGTTTAGGTTAGTGTTAGGTAAGTTTTAGGGTTCAGGTTATCTTAGGTTCAGGGTTATGGTATAGGTTAGGGTTTGTGTTAGGGTTAGTGTTAGGGTTAGAGTTAGTGTTCGTGTTAGGGTTAGGGTTAGGGATAGTGTTAGTGTTAGTGTTAGGAATGGGGTATAGGGTTAGTGTTAGTGTTAGCTTTAGGGTTTGGTTTAGCGTTAGGGTTAGTGGTATGGTTAGGGTTTGAATTCATGTAAAGGTTATAGTTAGGGTTAGTTTTAGGATTAGTTTTAGGTTTAGAGTTAGGGTTAGGGTTAGGTTTAGTTTTAGGGTAAGGTTTATTGTTAGGGTTAGATTTAGGGTTAGGATTAGCATTAGTTTTGGCATTAGGGTTAGGGATACCTTTAATGTTAGGGTTAGTGTTAGGGTTAGGCTTAGGTTTAGGGTTCATTTTAGGGTTCGGCTTAGCATAAGGATAGGGTAAGTGTTAATGATAGAATTAGGGTTATGGTGAGATTTAGTTTTAGGGTTAGGGTTAGGTTAGGTTTAGGATTAGGTTTAGGAGTATTATTAGGGTTAGGTTTAGGGTTAGGGTTAGTGTTTTTGTTAGTGTTAGGTGTAGGTAAGGGTTAGGATTTGGATTAAGTTAGGGTAGGCGTTATGGTTTGCGTTAGCATTTGTGTTAGGCTTAGGGTTAGAGTTATTGGTAGAGTTAGAATTAGGGTTAGTGTTAGTGTAAGGGTTCTGGTTAGAATTAGGGTAAGGGTTAGGGTTCATTTTAGAATTACGTGTAGGTTTAGGATTAGTGTTAGGGTTAGTGTAATGGTCTGTGTTAGCGATAGGTTTATGGTTAGGGTTACAGTTAGGACTAAGGTTAGATTTATGGTTAAAATTAGGCTTAGGGTTAGTATTACAGTTATTGTTAGGTATAGGGTTATGGTTATACTAAGTGTAAGTTATAGGGTTACATTTGGGGTTACTGTTAGTGTTATTGTTAGTGTTAGTGTTAGGTTTAGTGTTAGGGTTAGGTTTATGCTTAGGTTTAGGTAAAGGCTAGGGTTAGGGTTAGGGTTAAGGTTTTTATTAGAGTTATGGTTATGGTCAGGTTTTGTGTTAGGGTTAGGTTTAGGGTTAGTGTTACAGTTATGATTAGCGTTAGAGTTAGGGTTAGGTTTAGGTTATAATTAGTTTTAGGGTTACAGGTAGAATTTGAGTTAGTGTTAAATTTAGTGTTAGGGTTAGGGTTAGGTTAGGGTTAAGATTAGGGTTAGTTTTGGGTTGAGGGTTAGTGTTAGGGATAAAATTAGTGTTAGGGTTAAATTTATGGTTAGGGTTAGTTTAGGATTAGTGTTAGGATTAAGGTTAGGGTTTGAGTTAGTTTAGGATTAGGGTTATTGTTACGGTTCATCTTAGGGTTAGGGTTACTATTACTGTTAGTTTTAGGTTTACGGTTAGGTTTAGGGTTAGAGGTAGTGTTAGGTTTAGGGTTAGGGTTAGCATTAGTGTTTGGGTTAGGGTTACACTTAGTTTTAGGTTTACTGTTATGGTTATGGTTAGGGTTAGTGTTTGGTTTAGGGTTCGGGTTAGGGTGAGGGTTATTGTTAGGTTTAGGGTTAAATTTAGGGTTAGACCTAGGATTAGTTTTAGGGTTAGGGTAAGGGTAAAAGTTTGCATGAGTGTTATGGTTAGTGTTAGGTTTAGGATTAGAGTTTGTGTTAGAGTTAGGTTTAGGGTTCAGATTAGTGGAAGGTATAGTGTTAGGCTTAGGGTTAATGATAGGGTTACAGTTGGACTAGGGTTAGGGTTAGTGTTAGGGTTGGTTTTACAGTTATGGTTAGGGTACGTGATAGGGTTAGGATTAGGGTTAGTCTTAGTGTTAGGATAAGGATTAGTGTTAGTGATAGGGTTAGGGTTATATTTAGGTTAAGTGTTACAGTTAGGATTAGGTTTAGGTACAATTAGTGTTAGGGTTAGGATTAGTGATAGGTTTAGATTTAGGGTTAGGGTTAGTTTTATTTTAGGTTTAGGGTTAAGTTTAGGGTTATGGTTATAGTTAGAGTTTGGTTTACGGTGAGGTTAAGGGTTAGGTTTGGAGTTAAAGATAGGGTTAAAGTTAGTGTTAGGGTTTGGTTTAGGGTTAGGTTTAGGTTAAATTTTATTGTTAGGTTTAGTGTTATGGTTAGAATTAGTGTTAGTTTAAAATTAGGATTAAGGTTAGGGTTAGTTTTACGTTTAGGGTCAGTGTTTGTTTTAGGTTTATGGTTATGGTTATGTTTAGGGTTACGGTTACAGTTAGGATTAGGGTTAGGGTTAGGGTTAGATTAGGGTATGCTAAGGTTTGTGTTAGAGTTAAGATTAGTGTTAGGGTTAGGCTTAGGTTTAGGTTAGTGTTAGGGTTAGGGTTAAGGTTAGTGTTATGTTTATGGTTAGGGTTTGGTTAGGGTCAGGTTTTGTGTTAGTGTAAGGGTAAGGTTTAGAGTGTGCATTAGTGTTTGGGTTGGGTTTTACTTAGGTTTAGTCTTAGTGTTAGTGTTAGGATTAGGACTAGTTTTAGGTTTAGTGTTAGGGCTAGGGTGAGTGTTAGATGCAGGTTTAGGGTTAGGGTTATTGTTAGGAGTAGGATGAGGTTTAGTGTTAGGTTTAGGGTTAAATTAGTGTTAGGGTTAGTGTTAGGGTTAAAATTAGGATTAGGGTTAGAGTTTCTGTTAGGATTAGGAATAGGGTTAGTTTTAGGGTTAGTGTTAGATTTAGGGATAGTCTTTCAGTGAGGATTAGGCTTAGTGGTATGGTTAGGTTTTATGGTTCCGTTTTTGGGTTACAGTTATCGTTAGGGTTAGGTTTAGTTTTAGGTTTAGAATTAGGGTTAGGGTTTGGTAATGGTCCGCATTAGGGTTAGCTTAGGGTTAAGGTTATGGTTTGGGGTAGGGTTTGTATTGGGGTTTGGATTAGGTTATCATTAGAGTAGGCTTAGGGTTAGTGTTAGAGGGAGGGTTAGGATTTGTGTTAGGGTTATGTTTAGGTTTTTTTTTTAAGGTTATGGTTACGGTTAGTGTTAGGATTCAGGTTATTGTTAGGATTAGGTTTAGGTTAGGGTTAGAGTTAGAGATAAGTTAGGGATAGGGTTAGGGTTAGTGTTAGGTTTAGATTAACAGTTAGGATTAGGTTAGGGTTAGTGTTAGAATTAGGGTTAGGTTTAACATTAGTGTTTGGGTTATGGTTATAGTTAGGTTTAGGGTTAGTGTTAGGTTTAGGGTAAGGTTTAGTGTTTGGTTTAGGGTGAGGGTTATGTTTAGGGCCAGGGTTAAGGTTAGGGTTAACCTTAGGGTTAGAGTTAGGGTTAGGGTTAGGTTTAGTGTTAGAGTTAGGGTTAGGTTTAGTGTTAGGTTTAGTGTCATGGTTAGGTTTAGGTTTGGGATTAGGGTTCATGTTAGATTTAGGGTTAGGGTTAGGGTTAGGGTTATGGTTAATGATAGGGTTAGGGTTGGGGTTAGGGTTAATATTAGTGTTATGTTTAGTTTTACGGTTAGGGTTAGGTTAGGGTTAGTGTTAGGGTTAGGATTAGGTTTAAAATTAGTTTTCAGGTTAGGGTTTTATTTAGGTATAGGGTTAGTGTTTGGTTTAGGTAAGGGTTAGTGTTAGATTTGGGGTTATGGTTATGGTTAGGGTGAGTGTTAGGTTTAGAGTTATTGTTAGGTTTAGGTTTAGGGTTAGCCTTAGGTTTACTGTTAGGGTTAGGGTTATGTTTAGTGTTAGGTTTAGTGTTAGGGTTAGTGTTACGGTTAGGTTTAGGTTTAGGATTAGGGTTCATGTTAGAGTTAGGGTTAGGTTTAATGTTAGGTTTAGGGTTAATGATAGGGTTAGGTTTGGGGTTAGGGTTAGTGTTAGTGTTAGGATTTATTTTAGGGTTAGGTTTAAGGTTCGTGTTAGGTTTAGGTTTAGGGTTAGTGTTAGGGTTAGGATCAGGGTTAGGTTTCATGATAGGCTTAGGTTAGTGTTAGAGTTAGTGTTATTGTAAGAGTTACTTTAGAATTAGTGTTAGGGTTAGGGTTATGGTTAGTATTAGTTTAGGGTTAGGGTTAGGGTTTAGGGTTAGGTTAAGTTTAGGGTTATGGTAAGGGTTAAGTTTTGTGTTACCATTACGTTTAGGGTTTGTATTAGTTGTAGGGTTAGGGTTAAAGTTAGTTTAGGGTTAGGATTAGGTTAAGGTTTATGGTTAGGTTTAGGGTTATGGTTATAATTAGTGTTAGTGTAAAATTATGGTTAGGGTTAGGGCTAGGATTAAGGGTAGGGTTAGTGTTTCGTTTAGGGTTAGAGTTTGTGTTAGGGTTACTGTTAGAGTTATGCTTAGGATTACAGTTATGGATAGGATTCTGTTTTGGTTTAGGTTTAGGTTTAGGGTATGTTACAGTTAGGGTTAGGGTTAAGATTATGGTTAGGGTTAGTGTTAGCGAATAGGGTAAGGGTTAGTGTTATCGATAGTCTTAATGTTAGAAAGAGGTTTAGGGTTAAGGTTAGTGTTATGGTTTGGGTTAGTGATTCGGCTAAGGTTAGGTTTAGGTTTATTTTTAGTGAAAGAGTTATTGTTAGGGTTAGGGCTAGGGTTAGTGTTAGTGTTAGTGTTAGGGTTAGGGTTAGGTTTAGTGTTAGTGTTAGGATTAGGTTTTGGGTTAATGTTAGGTTTATGGTTAGTTTTAGGATTAAGGTTATGATTAGGGTTTGTGTTAGCAGTATGGTTAGTGTTATGGTTAGGGTTCATGTTAGGGATATGTTTAGGGATAGTGTTAGTTTTATGTTTAGGTTTAGTGTTACTGTTAGGATTAGGCTTAATTTTAATGTTTGGGTTAGGGTTAGCATTAGGTTCAGGGTTAGAGTTAGTGATAGGGTGAGGTTTAGGATTAGTATTAGCATTCAGATTGGGGTTAGGTTAGGGTTAGTGTTAGTGTTATATTTAGGGTTAGTGTTAGGTTTAGGGTGAAAGTTATAGTTAGGGTTAGGGTTAATTTTAGTTTTAAATTAAGGTTATTGTTTGTGTAAGTTTTAGTGTTAGGGTTAGGGTTATGATTTGGGTTAGGTTTAGGGTTGTTGTTTGGGTTAGTATTATTGTAAAAGTTAGGGTTAGTGTTAGGGTTAGGGTTAGAATTTGTCATAAGTTTAGGGATGTTGGTAGGGTTAGGTTTAGGGTTCATGTTAAGGTTATGTTTACGTTTAGGTTAGGGTTAGTGTTAGTATTAGGGTTACAGATAGTGTTAAGGTTAGAGATAGTTTTAGGGTTAGGGTTAGTGTTAAGTTAGGGATAGGTTTAGTATTAGTGTTACAGTTAGGGTTAGGTTGAAGGTGGGTGATAGATTTAGTTTCAGGGTTAGTTTTAGTATTAGGTTAAGGGTTAGGGTTAGGGTTCTGGTTAGGCTTAGGCTTGATTTTAGAGTTAGTGTTAGGGTAAGGTTTAGGGTTAAGTTTAGTGATAGTGTTAGGGTTAGGGTTTGTGTTACTGTCAGGGTTACGTTTGGGGTTTCAGTTAAGATTAGGGTTAGTTTAGTGTAAGGATTAGGGTTTGGGTTATTGTTACAGTTAGGGTTAGGGTTTGGTTTAATTTTAGTGTTAGTGTAAAGTTAGTATTAACCTTAGTTTTAGGGTTAGGATTAGTGTTATGGTTAGGGTTAGTGTAGGTTTAGGGTTAGGTTAGGTTAGTGAGAGAATTAGGGTTAGGGTTCGGGTTAGGTTTCGTATTAGGGTTACGTTTGGTGTTAGTGTTTGGGTTAGGGTTAGGATAAGGTTTACGGTTAGTGTTAGTGTTAGGGTTTGTGTTAGCATTAGTGTTAGGGTTCGTGTTAGGGTTAGGGTTAGCTTTAGTGTTAGGGTTAGTGTTAATATAGGGTTATGGTTAGGTTTATGTATAGTGCTAGGTTTAGGGATAGGTTTAGGGTTAGTGTTACTGTTATGGTTAGGGTGGCATTTAGTATTATGGTTAGAGTTAGGGTTAGGGTTAGGATTAGTTTTAGGGTTTGAGTTAGGGTTATAAAATGGTTAGGGTTAGGTTTGGTTTAGGTTTAGGGTTATGGGTTTCGTTAGGGTTTGTGTTAGGATTAGGGTTAGGGTTAGTGTTAAAGTTAAGTTTAGAATTAGGGTTAGAGTTAGGGGTAGTATTAGAGTTAAAGATGGGTAAAGTTGAGATTTAGTGTTAGGGTTAGCATTATGGTTAGAGTTAGTGTTAGGCTTAGGGCAAGTATTAGGGTTACTGTTAGGCTTAGGGTTAGTGTTAGGGTAAGTGTTAGTGTTAGCATTAGTATTAGGATTAGTTCTCGGGTCAGGGTTAGGTTAGGGTTAGGTTGAGGCTTAGGTTTAGTTTTAGGTTTAAAGTTAGGTTTACTGTAGTTTGTATTAGGGTTAGGGTGAGGGTTTGTGTTAGGGTTAGGTTAGGGTTAGTTTTAGGCTTAGTGTTAGGGTTTGTGTTAGGGTTAGGTTTCATATTAGGTTTAGGGTTACAGTTCCAATTAGGGTTAGGTTTAGTGTTAAGGTTAGTGTTAGGGTTACTGTTAGGTTTAGGTTTAGGGTTAGAGTTATGGTTAGGGATAGGTTTAGGGTTAGTGTTAGGATTAAGGATAGTGTTAGTATTAATGTAAGGGTTAAGATTAGAGTTCGTGTTCGGTTTAGAGTTAGTGTGAGTGTTAGGAGTAGGTTTAGGGTTAGGTTTTGGGTTAGGGTTAGTTTTAGTGTTTGAGTTAAAGATAAGGTTAGGGTTATGGATAGTGTTAGATTTAGGGATAGATTTAAGGTTAGTGTTAGGCTGAGGTTCAGGGTTAATGCTATGGTTATGGTTACTGTTAGTTTTAGGGTTAGTGTTAGGGTTAGGTTTAGGGATATGTTTAGTATTAGGATAAAGGTTAGTTTTAGGGTTAATGTTAGTTTACATTTAGTTTTAGGGTTAGGGTTAGTGTTACTTTTAGCTTAGGTTTAGGGTTTGAGTTAATGTTAGTATTAGGTTTAGGGTTCGGCTTAGTGATCATTTTAGTGTTATGTTTAAGGTTAGTTTTAGTGATAGGGTTAGGGTTTGGGTTAGGATTAGTGTTTGGGTTAGGGTTAGGGTTATTGTTAGGTTTAGTGTTAATGTTAGGGATAGAGTTAAGGTTAGTTATAGCATTAATTTTAGGGTTAGGGTGAGGTTTAGGATTAGGCTTAGGGTTAGGGTGAGGGTTAGGTTTAGGGTAAGTTTTAGGTTATGGTTATGGATAGAGGTAATGTTAGGGATAGGATTATTGTTATGGTTAGTAGTAGGGTTTGTGTTACGGTGAGGGTTAAGTTTATGGTTATGGTAATGGTTATGGTTAGGATTCATTTTAGGATTAGGTTTAGGGTTAGGGTCCGTGTTAAATTTATGGTTAAGGTTAGGGTTAGGGTTTGCATTAGGGATATGTTTAGGGTTAGTGTTATGTTTAGCTTAAGGTTAGGGTTAGGTTTAGGGTTAGGATTAATGCTTTTGTTAACTTTAGTGTTAGATTTAGATTTAGTGTTATAATTAGGGTTAGTGATATGGTGAAGTTTAGAGTTAGTATTAGCGTTTGGGTTTGGGTGAGGTTTATGTTTACAATTAGGGTTAGGTTTCAGGTTAGTGTTAGGTTTAGGTTTAGGGTTAGGGTTAAAACTAGTGTTAGGGTTAGGGCTAGTGTTAGACTAAATATTAGTATTAGGTTTGTGTAAGGATTAGGTTTATGGTTAGGGTTATGGGTAGCGTTAGGGATAGGGTTGTAGTTAGGGTTAGTATTAGGGTAATGGTTAGGGTTAAGGTTAAAGTTAGTGTTAGGTTTAGGGTTAGAATTTGGGTTAGGGTTAGGGTAAGTGGTAGGCTAAGGTTTAGGTTTCATCTTACAGTTAGGTTTTGGGTTAGGATTAGGATTAAAGTTCCTGGTAGGTTTAGGGTTAGGAATAGTGTTAATGTTAGGAAAAGGTTTAGGCTTAGTGTTATGGTTATGGTTAGTGTTAGGGTTATCATTGTTGCTCGATTTAGGGTTAGGGTTATGGTAAATTTTGGATTGGGTATGGTTTAGGTTTAAGTTTAGGTTTAGTGTTAGGGTTTGGGTTAAGTTTAGTGTTAGGTTTAGTGTTAGAGTTAGGTTAAGGTTAGTTTTAGGCTTAGTGTTAGGGTTTCTGTTATGGTAAGTGTTACAGTTCGGATTGGGTGAGGGTTAGGGTTAATATTAGTTTTAGTGTTAGTGTTATGGTTAGAGTTAGTTTTAGGTTTAGGTTAATATGAGAATTATGGTAAGGGTTAGTTTTAGGGTTAGTGTTAGGTTTAGGGATAGAATTAGGGTTAGTGTTAGGGTTTGTGTAAGGGTTAGGGTTAGGGTGAGTGTTAGGGTTAGGGTTAGGTTTAGATTTAGGTTTGTGTTAGTTTTATTGTTTGGGTTACTATTAGGTTTAGGGTTATGGATAGGTTTAGGGTTAATGTTAGGCTTATGTTTAGGGTTAGTGTTAGTGATAGGGTTAGGTTTTGGGTTAAGGTTAGTGTTTGGGTTACGGTTAGGATTAGTGTTAGCGTTAGTGTTAGTGTTAGGGATAGGGTTAACGTTACTGTTAAGGTAAGTATTAGGTTAGGATTACGGTTACATATAGAGTTTGTGTGTGTTAGGGTTAGGTTTAGGGTTAGTGTTAGGTTTATGGTTAAGGTTAGGGTTAGGGTTAAGGTTAGGCTTAGGGTTAGTGTTAGCATTAGTGTTTGTGTTTGTCTTAAGGTGAGGGTTACGTTTAGGCTTAGGGTTATGGTTACAGTTTGGATTCAGATTAGGGTTAGTGTTAGGTTAAGGTTAGGTTCGGGTTAGTCTTATGGTTAAGGTTTGTGTTAGGTTTAGATTTAGGTTTAGGTTTAGGGTTAAGTTTATTGTTAGTATTATCATTAGATTTAGGTTAAGGTTAGTTTTAGGTTTAGTGTTAGTTTTAGGGTTAGGGTTAGGTTAGGTTTAGGGTTATGGTTAGTGTGAGGGTTTGTGTTACGATTAGTTTTAGTGTTAGTGATATGGTAAAGTTTAGGATTAGGTTTAGTGTTAGGGTTAGGGTTTGTGTTAGGGTTAGTGTTAGTGTTAGTTTTGTTTTAGGTTTCATGATAGGATTGGGGTAAATGTTAGGATTAGTTTAGAGTCAGCGTTAGCATTAGGGTTGGATTTAGTGTTAGGGTTAGGGATAGTGTTAATGTTAAGGATAAGTTTAGGGTTAGGGTTAGTATTAGGGTTAGAGTTAAGGTTAGGTTTAGTGTTACGGTTAGGATTAGGGTTAGGATTTGGATTACAGACAGGGTTAGTGTTAGGGTTAGGATTAGTGTTAGAGTTAGGTTTATTTTTAGGTTTAGGTTTAGGGTTAGTCTTAGGGTAAGGGTTAGTGTAGGTTTAGGGTTAGGGTAAGGTAAGTGATAGGGTTAGGGTTAGGTTTCTGATTGGGTTTTGTGTTAGGGTTAAGGCTAGGGTTATGTTAGGGTTAAGGTTAGGATTAGGTTTAGGGTTAGTGTTGGGGTTAGGTTTAGGTTTAGGATTAGTATTAGTAATAGGGTTAGGGTTAGGGTAAGTGTTAGGATTAGTGTTAGGGTTCCCACTATTGTTAGTTTTAGCGATACAGATAGGGTTAGGTTTAGTGTTAGAGTTAGTGTTATTGTTAGGGTTACAGTTAGTGTTAGGTATAGTTTTGGTTTAGGAATAGGTTTTGGGTTATTGTTAAGGTTAGGGTTAGAGTCATGGTTAGTGTTATGGTTAGGATTAGGGTTATGGTTAAGGTTTCTGTTAGGGTTAGTTTTAGTTTTAGCTTTAGATTTATCATTAGTGTTAGGGTTAGTGTTAGAATTCAGTAATGTTAGGGTTAGGGTTGAGTTAGGTTTCGGAATAAGGTTTGTGTTAGGGTTTGCATTAGGCGTAGAGTTACTGTTAGGATTATGGTTAAGAATAGGGTTAGTTTTAGTGTTAGGGTTACTGGTAGGGTTCAGATTAGATTTAATGTTAGCATTAGGGTTAGTGTTAGGGTTAAGTTTAGGTTTAGTGTTAGAGTTAGTGATAGGGTTAGGGTTAGGTCTTGAGTTAGGGATAGGGTTAGGTTAAGGTTTAGGGTTAGGGTTAGGTTTAGGTTAAGATTAGGTTTAGGGTTAAGAATTGGGTTAGGGTTAGGGTTAGGGCTATGTTAGGGTAAGTTTTAGGCTTAGTGTTAGGTTATGTTGTAGTGTAGGGTTAGTATTAGGGTTAGGGTTATAGTTCAGATTAGAGTTAGGGTTAGGGTTAGGTTTAGGTTTAGGGTTAGTGTAAGTGTTAGGGTCAGGGTTAGAGTTAGGGTTATTGTTAGCATTGGGGTTGCTGTTTGAGTTATGGTAAGGGTAAGGTTAAGGTTAGTGTTAGGGTTAGAGATATGGTTAGGGTTAGTGTAGAATTAGGGTTAGTGTTCATGTTAAGATTAGGGTTAAGGTGAGTGTTAGGGTTGGGTTTTGTGTTAGGTTAAGGGTTAGGGTAAGTTTTAGTGCTTGGGTTAAATTAGTGTTAAGGTTATGGATAGTGGTAGAGTTAGGGATAAGTTTGGGTTACTGTTAGGCTTAGGGTTAGGGTTAGTGTTAGAGTTAGAGTTAGGTTTAGTTTTAGGGTTAGTGTTAGGGTTAGGGTTAGGGATATGGTTATTGTTAGGGTAAGGGTTAGCTTTAGGTTTAGTGTTAAGTTTAGGTTTATTTTTAAGTTTAGGGTTGGTGTTAATTTTAGGTCAGTATTAGGATTAGGGTTAGTGTTAGTGTTCGGGTTAGGATTAGTTTTAGTGTTAGTGATAGGTTTAGGGTTATTTTTAGGGTTAGTGTTAGTGATAGGGTTAAGGTTGGGGTTAGGTTAAGTGTTAGGTTAGGGTTATGATTAGTATTAGTGTTAGTGTTAGGGTTAGGGATAGAGTTAAGGTTAGTGTTAGGATTACTGTTAGAATTAGGGGTCGTGTTAGGTTTAGGGTTAGGTTTAGGGTTAGGGTTAGGGTTAAGATTAGGGTAAGTGTTAGGGTTAGGGTTATGGTCAAGAATAGAGTTAGTGTTAGGGTTAGGGTTAGGGTTAGTATTATGGATAGTGTTAGGGTTAGTGTTATGTTTTGTGTTAGGGTGAAGTTTAGGTTTAGGGTTAAGTTTATGGTTATGGTTAGGATTCAGTTTAGGTTTATGTTTAGGTTAGGTTTGGGTAAGGGTTAGAGTTAATGTTTGTGTTAGAGTTAAGTTTAGGTTTAGGTTTTTGGTTAGGGTTATTGTTAGTGTTATATAAATTTAGGGTGAAGGTTAGTTTTAGAGTTATTGTTAGGTTTAGGGTTAGGGTAAGGTTTAAGTTTGGATTAGGGTTAGATTATAGTTAGGGTTATGGTTAGGATTAGGGTTTATTTTAGGGTTAGTGTTAGGGTTAGTGTTAGGCTTAGGTTTAGGTATAGGTTTTGTGTTAGTGTTAGGGTTAGGGATAGGGTTAGGTTTATGGTTAGGATTAGGGTTAGGTATTTTGTTAGGCTTAGGTTTAGGATTAGTGTTATTGGTAGGGGTTGGGTTAATATTAATGTTAGGGTTAGCGTTAGGGTCAGGGTTAGGTTTAGCATTATGGTTATGGTTAGTGTTTAGGGTAGGGTTAGGGTTAGTTTTAGGATTAGGATTAAGGTTAGGATTAGCATTAGATTTTTGGTTAGCGTTAGGGTTAGTTTTAGGTTTAGGGTTGGGATTAGGGTTAGTTTTAGGGTTGGGTTAGGTTTCTGGTGATTGTTAGGGTTAGCATTTTAGTTAAGTTTAGGGTTAGTTTTAGGGTTAGGTTAGTGTTCGGGTTAGTGTTAGGTTTAGGGTTAGGGTTAGTGTTACTTTTAGGGTTAGGTTTATGATTATGTTTAGATTTAGTGTTAGGGTTATTATCAGGGTTAGGGTAATGGTTAGGTTTAGTGATTTGGTTAGAGTTAAGGTTAGGGTTAATATTAGCGTTACGGTTAGTGTTTGTGTTAGAGTTAGGGTTAGGGTTAGTTTTAGAGTTACTTTAGTGTTAGGGTTAAGGTTATGGTTCGGGTTAGTTTTAGGTTTTGGTTAGGTTTAGGGTTAATGTAAGGGTTGGGTTATGGTTAGAGTTAGTGTTAGGGTTAGAATTCAGGTTAGGTTTAGGATTAGTGTTGGGGTTAATGTTTAAGTTAGGATAAAAGTTAGCATTATTGTTAGATTTAGGATTAGGGTTAAGGTTAGCGTTTGGGATAGGGTCATGGTTAAGGTTAGGTTTAGTGTTAGTGTTAGGTTTAGTGTTAATTTTAGGGTTAGGTTATATTTAGGGTAAGGATTAGGATTATGTTTAGGGTTAAGATAAGGTTTAGGGTTAGTGTTAAATTTTACTTTACAGTTAATGTTATGGTGAGGTTTAGGGTTAGGTTTCGGGTTAATGATCCGTTTTGCGTTAGAGTTAGTGTTAGTGTTAGGGTTGGTGTTAGGGTTTGTGTTAAGATTAGGTTTAAGGCAAGTGTAAGGTCGGTTTACTGGTAGGATTAAGGTTAGTGTTAGGATTAGGACTAGGGTTTGTGTTATGGTTAGGTTTAAGGTAAGTATAATATTAGGTTTATGGGTAGGATTAAGGTAAGTGTTAGGGTTATTGCTACTGTTAATTTTTGGAATTAGAGTTAGTGTTAGATTTAGTGTCAGGGTAAGGTTTAGAGTTAGGGCTAGGGTTATTGTTAGGTTTAGGGTTAGGTTGAGGGTTAGGGTTAGTGTTAGAATTATGGATAGGGATAAGTATAGGATTTTTGTTAGGGTTATGGTTAGGTTTAGGATTAGGTTTAGGGTTAGAGTTAGTGTTAGTTTTAGGTTTAGGGTTTGTGTTAGGTTAGGGTTAATTTGATTGTTAGGTTTAGGGTTAGGTTGAGGTTTAGTGTTAGTGTTTGTTTTAGGGTTAGGGTTAGTGTTAAGTATAGTGTTAGGGTTAAGGATAGGTTTAGAGTTAGTTTTAGTGTTAGGGTTAGGGTTATGTTTAGGTTTAGTGTTAGTGTTAGGCTAAGGATTAGGGTTAGGGTTAGTGTTAGATTTAGTGTTGGGTTTAGGGTTAAGGTTAGGGTTAGTTTTAGAGTTAATGTTTGAGGTAGGTTTAGGGTTAGTTTTAGAGTTAGTGTTTGAGGTAGGTTTAGGGTTAGTGTTAGGTTTAGTGTTACTGTTAGGGTTAGGGTTTATGATAGGTTAGGGTTAGGGTTAGGATTTTTTATAGGGTTAGTGTTAAGGGTAAGTGTTAGATAAATGAAAAGTATTATGGTTAGATTTGCGGTTAGGGTTTGGTTTAGGTTTAGTGTAAGGGTTACTGTTAGGTTTAGAGTTTGTATTAGGTTTAGTGTTAGGGTTAGGTTTAGTATTAAAGTTAGGGTTAGATTTAATTATATGATTAGTGTTAGTGTTAGTGTTAGGGTTAGAGTTAGCGATAGGGTTAGTGTTCAGCTTAGGGTTAGAGTTCGGGTTAGGGTTAGTGTTAGGGTAGAGTTAGACTTTGGTTTAGGGTTGGGGTTAGGGTTAGTGTTAAAATTTGGTTTATGGTTAGGTTTAGTGTTAATTTTAGGGATAAGTTTATGTTAGGGTTAGGGTACGTTTAGGTTTAGTGTTCGGTTTTAGGGTTAGGTTTAGGGTTAGGGTTATGTTTTGTGTTAGATATAGGGTTAGATTTCATGGTAGGGTTAGGTTTATGGTTAAAATTATGGTTAAGGTTATGGTTACGGTTAGTTTCAGGTTTAGATTCAGGTTAGGGTTAGTGTTTGTTTTAGGGTTTGGGTTAGTGTTAATATTAGGTTTAGTGTTAAGTTTAAGGTTAGGTTTTGGTTTAGTGGTATGGTTAGTGTTAGGGTTTGTGTCAGGTTTGTAGTTAGGGTTAGGGTTGGGATTACCGTTAGGATTAGATTTAGGATTGGGGTTAGGGTTAAGGTTAGTGTTAGGGTTAGCATTAGGGTTAGATTTAGGGTTAGTTTTAGGATTACCGGTAGGGTTAGTTTTAGTGTTATGATTAGTGTTAGAGTTAGGGTTAGGTTTAGGGTTCATGTTAAAGTTAGTGTTAGAGTTAGGATTAGTTTTACTTTTAGGGTTAGTGTTTGTGTTAGGTTTAGGGTTGGGGAAGACTTAGGCTTTGTGTTAGTTTTAGGGTTAGAGTTAGGTTTATGGTTGCAATTAGGATTTGGTTAGGCTTAGGGTTAGGGTTATTGTTAGGGTTAGGGTTAGGGTTAAGATTACGTTTAGTGTTAGGTTAAGTTTATGGGTAGGATTAGTTTTATGGTTAGTATAAATGTTTGTTTATGGTTTCAGGTTAGTGTTAGGGTTAGTGTTAGATTTGAGTTAGGGTTAGTGTTAGGGTTAGGGTTTGTGTTAGGGTTAGGGTAAGGGTTATAGTTATGTTTAGGATTAGGTTTAGATTTAGGGTTTTTGTTATGTATAGGGATATGGTTAAGGATAGGGTTAGTGTTAGGTTTAGGTTAAGTCTTAATCTTATGGTTAGCATTAGGTTTAGTGTTATGGTTAGTTTTAGGGTTAGTCTTATGCTTCGCGTTATTGTTAGGTTTAGGTTTCTGATTAGGGTTAGGTTTGGTATTAGTGTTAGTGTTATTGTTTGGGTTATGGTTATTTTTAGGGTTAAGGTAAGGTTCAGGGTTAGGTTTAGTGTTAGGTTTAGGGCTAGGGTTTGGCTTAGTGTTAGGGTAAGTGTTAGGGTTAGGGTTATGGTAAGTGTTATGGTTAGTTTAAGAATGAGGTTCAGGTTTAAGGTAGGGTTTGTAGTAAAATTAGTTTTAGGATTAGGTTTAGGGTTACAGAGAGGATAAGGTTAGAGTTAGGGTTAGGGTAAGTGTTAGGGTTAGTCTTAGGGTTTCTGTTAGTTTTAGGTTTAAGTTTAGGGTTAGGGTTATGGTTTATGTTAGGGTTATCGTTAGGGTTAGGGTTAGGATTAGTGTTAGTTTCAGGGTTACATTTACAGTTAGGGTCAGTGATAAGTTTAGGTTTGGAGTTAGGGATAGTGTTAGGCTTAGGGTTAGCGTTCTCAGTACTGTTAAGGTTAGGGTTAGGGTTAGGGTTAGGTTGTGGATAGGGTTAGGATTAGGATAAGTTTAGAATTATGGTTTGTGTTAGGGTTTGTCTTAAGTTTAGGGTGAGTTTTAGGGTTAAGTTTCAGGTTAGGGTTAGGTTTAGTGTTATGGATAGGGTTAGGGTTTCTGTTAGGATTAGGTTTTGGTTAGGGTTGGGATTATGGTTAGGATTAGCATTAGGGTTAAGTTTTGGGGTAGGGGTAGAGTTAGGGTTAAGTTTACTGTTAGGGTTTGTGTTAGATTTTGGGTTAGGTTTAGGGTTTGTGTTAGGGTTGGATTAGGGTTAGTGTTAGTGTTAGGGTTAGCATTAGGTTTAGGTTTATGTTTAATATTAGGGTTAGCCTTAGTGTTTGGGTAGGGTTAGGGTTAAAGTTTATGTTAGGGTTAGGTTTAGGGTTAGGGTAAGTTTTAGGGTTAGGGTTATATTTAGGGTTAGTGTTAGTTTTAAGGTTAGGTTTAGGGTTAGGGTTATGGTAAGTGTTAGGTTAGGTTTACGGGTAGGATATGGTTAGGATTAGGATTATTGTTAGTGTTAGGTTTTGCATTATGGTTAGTGTTAGGGTTAGTGTTAGGGTTATCTTTAGGTTTGGATTAGGGTTAGTTTTAGGGTTAGGGTTAGAGTTTGTGTTAGGGTTAGTGCTAGGTTTAGGATTAGGGTTAGGATTAGTGTTAGTGTTAGGGTTATTGTTAGGCTTAGGGTTAGGTTTCCTGTTAGGGTTAGAGATAGGGTTAGTATTATGGTTTACAATAGTGTTAGGTTTTTGGATAGGTTTATGGATAGTGTTAGAGTTAGTGATATTTATGTTTAGGCTTAGGGATAGGGTTAGTGTTAGTGTTAGTGTTAGGTTTAGTGTTAGTGGTAGCATTAGCATTCAGGTTAGGTTAACGGTTACTTTTAGGGTTAATGTTAGGATTAGGGTTAGTGTCAGGGATAGAGTTAAGGTTAATGTTAGGTTTAGTGTTAGGTATAGGGCTCGAGTTAGCATTAGGGTTAAGGTTACAGTTAGGGAAATGATATGTTTAGGGTTAGGTTCAGGTTAGGTTTAGGGTAATAGGTTAGGTTTAGGGTTAGTGGTAGGGTCAGGCTAAGGATTAGCATTAGGATTAAGGTTATGGTTAAGTCAATGGATAGGGTTACAGCTATGGTTAGAGTATGAGCTAGTTGTGTGGTTAAGATTACTTTTAGTGCAAGGATTAAAGTTAGGGTTAGGATTAGAGTAAGGTTTAGGGCTAGATTTAGGATTCGAGTTAGAAATAAAGCTAAGGTTGGGTCTTGGATTAGGACTATGTTTTGGATTATGTAAAGCCTCTTCTTAGGGATACAGCTAATGTAACAACTAAGGTTATGATTAGGGCTAGTTTTAGGGTTACATTTAGGACTGAGTCTAGTTTTAGGATTATGTTTAGGTTTAGGGTGATGTTTTTAACCAGGGTTACTGTTAGGGTCAGAGTCAGATTCACAATTTGTTTCATGGTTAGGGATAGGACTCAAATTAGGGGTAGGCTTAGGGCTAGATGTAGGGTTAGATTTGGTTTAGGTTAAGGGTTAGGGTTAGTCCTATGGCTCGGTTTTGTTTTAGGACTAAAGCTAAAGTTAAGGGTAGTTATATGATTAGTGTTAGTGTTATTGCTAATGACAGGGTGACTTTAGGCTTAGGAGTAGATTTAGAGTTATGGTTAATTCTAGGGTTAGGGCTATGGCTACTGTTAGAGCTAATATTAGGGCTAGCATTTGGGTTATGGTAAAGGATAGGGTTTGAACTAGGAAATGGGCTATGGCAAGATTTAGAGTTAGTCTTAGGGCAAGTGTTTGGGTTAGGGTTAAGGCTAAATTAGGACTAGGAATAGTTCTAGGATTAGTGTTAGGCTTAGGCCTAGGACTAGGGCTATTTATATGATTAGGTTTAGGGTTAGGTATAGGGGAAGGGCTGCCTGTTTGATTTTCACCTCCATTTCCATTTACCCATAGGTGTCAAAATGAAGTGAAACCTTAAAATACAAAGTGTTCATGATAGTGAACCATTGAATTGGGAAGAACACAGCCTGGGAGCATACTAAGGCTAGAAAAAATATAAATCCTGCCCAGTATCAAAGAAATTTGAATAAAACTAACTCTCACTCTAACATTACCTCTAAGCCTAGCCCTAGCCATATCCCTAAACCTAACATTAACCCTAACCTGATAAGAGAACCATTGATCCTAGAATTTCCGCCCTTAGGGAGCCTTGTGGGGCAAGCTAAGTGATGAATCTTAGGCAACATCAAATGAATCTGACCAAATAATTATGGGAGGTATTTCAGTACATGCATATTTTCTTGTTTTCTCCTAAAAGGCTCTAAGATTAAGTTGTTTTTGCATGCTTAAGCATAGGCCTACTTCTACAAGGAACATACCAGAGTCCCTTCAGAGAAATTATGGAGTGTGTGAAGTTTCAAGCAGCTACCAAAAAGCCTGTTTGATTTTTCAACTCCATTAACTTTCCCGTATAGGTAAAAATGAAGTGAAATCTTAAAATATAAAATGGTCCTGACAGTGAACCTGTGAACAGAGAAGGCCTAAACCTGGGGAACAGAGTAAATCTAGGTAAAAGATTAATCCTGCCAAGTATCAAAGAATTTTGAATAAAACTAACTCTAATCCTACCACTAGCTCAAACCCTAGTTCTTCCCTTAACCCTAAATTTTTATGAAACCTTTGATGGTAGAATTTCCAAACTTGGGCAGACTATTGGGGAAAGCTAAGGGATGAATGCTGCACAGATTCAAATAAATCTATCCAAAAATTTCATGGAGTATATCAGTACATGCATATTTCCTTGTTATCTCCTAACAAAGTCTTAATTAAGTTGTTTTTACATACTTCAGCATAGGCCTACTGTGACAAGTACAACCAGAAATTGCTCACAGAGAATTGATGGAGTGTGAAGTTTCAAGCAGCAAGCATCAATGCTGTTTGATTTCCAGCTCAATCTCCTTTTACCTGTATAGGACAAAATGAACTGAAACTTTAAAATACAAACTGTTCCTTACAGTGAATCACTGAACCTAGGAGGCCCAAACATGTGAAGTATAGTAAGGATAGGAGAAAAATGAATCCTGCCCAGTATCAAAAAAATTTCAACAAAACTAACTCTAATCCTAATACTAGCTCTAACACTAGCCCTAACAGTATCCTTTAAACAAACACTAACCCGTTTGAAAAACTGTTGATCCTAGAAATCACAAACATGGGGAGCCTAGAGGGCTAAGCAATCAGATAAATCCTATGCAGTATCAAAAAATATGACTGAATAATTGAGGTGGTATTTCATTTCATGCATATTTCTCTGTTTTCTGCTAAAGGGCTCTTGGATCAAGTTATTTTTGCCATCTTCATCTTATGGCTACTTTCACAAGGAGCAAACCAGACAGTTCCAACAGAGAACTGTTTCAGTGTTTGAAGTTTCAAGCAGCTAGCACCAACGTGGTTAGATTTCAACCTCCATTCTCATTTACCTATATAGGTCAATATGAAGTGAAACCTTAAAATACAGAGTGTCCCTTTTAGCGAACAATTGAAATGAGAAGGCCCAAACCTGAGGAGCATATTAAGGATAGGTAAAAGATGTCTCCTTCCAAGTATCAAAGACATTTGTACAAAACTTACTCTCACCCTAACACTACATCTAACCCTAGCCCTAATCCCAAACCTAACACTAACCCTAACCTGATTAGAGAACAATTTTCCTAGAAGTCCCACAGTTGGAGAGCTTTGTGGGGCAAGCTAAATAATGATTCCTACTCAGGATCAAACAAATCTGACAAAATAATTATGGGAGTAATTTCAGTGCATGCATATTCCCTGCTTTCTCTTAATGGGCTCTCGGGTAATGTTGTTTTTGCATGCTAGAGCTTAGGCCTACACATACAAGGAACATACCAGAATGTCCCCAAAAAGAATTGAGGGTGTGTGTGCTGTTTCAAGCAGCTAGCATAAACTGTTTGATTTCCACATCCATTTACATTTACTCTTACAGGTCAAAATGAAGTAAAATTAAAATATTAACTCTTCTGGACAACAAAATGTTTAACCAAAAGGCCTAAACCTGGGAAACAGAGTAAGGTTAGTTAAAGATGATCCTGGATTTTATCAAAAAAATTTGAATAAAGTAACTCTAACCCTAACACAACCTCTAAAATGAGCCCTATTCCTAACACTAAACATTAACATAGCACTATCCCTAACCCTAAATTTAACCCTAATTTTAACTGTAACCATGGGCCAAACCCTAGCTCTAACTCTAACCATTACCATAACTCTAACCCTAACCCTAATGCTAAACGAAGCCCTAACCCTATCATTTACCCTAGACCTGCTCTAACCCTAACCCTAGCCCTAGCCCTAAATCTAGCTCCAACCATAACAATTACGCTAAACCTAACCTTAACCCTAGGTCTAACCATTACCCTAACCCTAACCCTAACACTAGCCCTAATCCTAACCATAAACGTAGCCCTATCCCTAGCTGTAATTCTACCCTACACTGAAGCCTAACCCAAATGCTAACAATAGGACTAATCCTAACTCTATAGCTATCTTTAAGGCTATTCAGAACCTAAACCTAACCTGAACCCTAAACCTAACCATATCCATTACTCTAAACCTAATGATATATTTTTTTAATATTTATTTTTCAGTTCTCAGTGGACACAACATCTTTGTTTGTATGTGGTGCTGAGGATTGAACTCGGGCCGCACGCATGCCAGGCGAGCGTGCTACCGCTTGAGCCACATCCCCAGCCCCCTAATGATAATTTGAGCCTTAACCCTAAACCTTAATCAAAAACAATCCCTAATCCTGACCCTTAGTGTAATAATACACCTAGCTCTAAACCTGACCTTTACCTTAAACCTAATCCTTACAGTAGACCTATTCATAACCAAACACTACAACTACCCGTAAATGTAATGCTAGACCTGACATTAGCCCTAGCCTTAATCCTAGACCTAGCCCTAACACAAATCCTCATCTGAGCCATAAATCTAAGCTTAATCTTAAACCTCAACCTCACCCTAACCCGAGACCGAATCCTAACCATAACCCTAGCCCTAAACTTAACTCTAACTGTATCCATTACCCTAAACATAACCCTTATCCTAAGGCTAACCCTAAGACTAACCCTAAACCTGTCACTATCTCCAAAACTATCAATTACCCTAAACCTAATCTAAACCCTAATACTAACCCTATCTTTATCCTAACCCTAACCTTAACTCTAATTTGAGCCGTAAGCCTAAACTCAAACCTAAACCAAGCCCTAACATTGACCCTGGCCCTAATAATTCCCCTAGCTCTAAACCTGGCTCTTATCCTATACCTAACCCTTACAATAGACCTAGCCGTAAACCTTTCCCTAAAACTATCCCTAACTGTAACCCTAGACCTGACATTAGCCCTAGCCATAATTCTAGCTCTAACCCTAACACAAACCCTAGACCATATACTAGCCTTAAACATAGCCTTCATTACAATCATTACCCAAACTCTAGGGCTAACCCTGACACTAATCCTAGCCCTAATTTTAGCCCTAGTTTATTCCTATCCCTAATACTAGTCCTAAGACTAACTCTAACTCTCACATTGAAACTTTCACCTGTTCTAACTCTATCCCTTTCCATAACCCTAAACATAGCCCTAACGCTTGCCTTTTCCTTTGTCCTAACACTAACCTTAGACAAAACCTAACTCTAAATCGAGCCCTAGCACGAAGACTAACCCAAAACCTAACACTAGCCCAAACCATAACACTAATCCTAAAACTAGCCCTAACCCTAGCCCTAGACCTAAAACAAAACCTAGCTATAGATATAACCCTAAACCTTAACCTAAACCAAACTCTAACCTTAAACCTAGCCCAACCCTAGCCTAATATGAGTTGTAAGCCGAACCCCTAAACTAACCCTGATACTGACACTGACCCTAACACTAGTAGCTCTGAATATCACCCTAATGCTAAAACTAACCCTAACAATAAATCTAGCCCTAAAACCCTAAAACTAGCCCTAAACATTACCCTAGTACTTACATTAGCCCTAACCCTAACCCTATCCCTAACTTAACCCAAAACCTAGCCCTAATCCTAACTTTAACCCTATCCCTATTTATAACCATAAACTTAGCCCTAAACTCATCTCTAACTCTATCAATTACTATAACGAAAACCATAACTCTAATGTTTCCCTAGACATGAACCACAAATTTAACCCAATCTATTAACCTGAACCTAACCTGAAACTAAACCTAACCCTATCATTACCCAAACCCGAACACTAACACTAATTCTTGCCTTAAATTTAAATGGTAACCTATCCCAAACCCTAATCCTGACCTTTACTCTAATGAAACCCTAGCTCAAAACTTGAACATAACCCTACACCTAACCCTTACACTAGACGTAGCCATAATCCTAAACCTAAAACTATCTTTAACCATAATTCTGGACCTGAAATTAGCCATAGCCCTAATCCTAGTCCTAAACATAAAACAATCCCTAGCCCTCATCCTAGCACTACACCTAGCTTTAATCATAACCCTAACCCAAACCCTACCCCTAACCCAAATTGTAACCCTTACCCTACCTCTATACCTAGATATAATGCCATCTCTTACCCTAAACGTAAACATAACACTAACCCTAACTCTAGACTTAAGCCAGACAATAAACCTAGCCCTAATCCTAGCACTAATTTAGCCCTATTTCCAACCCTAACACTAACCCTAGCCCTAAGACTCTAACTCGTGGCCTATACCTATCCCTAGTTCTAACCCTATCCCTTACCATAACCATATCCCTAACCCAAACGCTTGCCCTACCTTAGTCCCAGCCCTAACTCTAGATCTAAGCCTAACTCCAAATCTAACCCTAACCCTAAGCTTAAGCTTAACATTTACACTATCCCTAAACCTAACCCTAGGACTAAACCAAAACCAAGCAATAGTTCTAACCCTAAAATTAACCCATACCCTAACACTAAACCTACACCTATCCCTAGACCTAATTCGAGTTCTAACACTAACTTGAAAACTAACACTGACCCTTACTCATATCCTAATACTCAACCTACCTCTAAACACTGCCCTCACCTTAAACTAAATGCTAAGAATAACCCTAACAATAATTCGAGTCCTATCCCTAACCCTAAAATGAACCCTGACCTGACTCTTATCTTAACATAAAACTTAGCTATAAATATCACCCTAAACTTAAACCTAACCCTAACACTAAACCTAACCATAACACTACAACTAACCTAAATTTAACCCTAGTTCGTACATTAGCCGTTGCCCTAATCCTATTCCTAACCCTAATATAAACACTAGCCCTAATCCGAGGCCTAAACCTAGATTTAACCCTAATTCTACCCCTAACCATAGCCCTAAACCTAACTCTAAACCAATCCTTTACCCTAAGCAAACCCCTAAACCTAAAGGTAACCCCAAACCTATCCCTAAACCTTAGGCTAACCAAAACCCTAACTCTATTAATAGCCCTAACCCTAGCTCTCATTCTAGCCTTAACCCTATCCCAAAGTCTAACCCTAACCCTGATCCTTATACTGACCCTACCACTAATCCTAAGTCTAACCCTAACTCTAACCCAAAACCTATACTAATCCTATCCCTAGATCTAACCCTGAAGCTAACTCCCAGCCTAGTTCTAACCATAGCTCAGAACCTAAACTTTATGCTAAAAATAACCCTAAACTTAACCCTAGTTGTAACCCTCACCCTAATCTTAACTCAAGGCCTAATCTTAACCATAACCCTAGCCTTAAAACTAGCAATAATCCTATCCATTACCCTAAACATAATCCTAACCCTAATTCTAAACCTAGGCTTAACCCTAACACTATCACAATCTCTAAAACTATCCATTACCATAAAACTCTCCTGTACTCTAATCCTAAGCCTATTCATTACCCTAACCCTAACACTTACCCTAACGCTTATTAAAGCCCTAAACCTAAACCTTAACTTAAACTGAAACATAAGCCATACCCTGACCTTAATAATACATCTAGCTCTAAACTTGACCCTTACCCTAAATCTAACCCTTACACTAGACCTAACCATAAACATAACCCTAAATCTATCCTTAACCATAACCCTAGACTTAACCCTAGACACTTACCTTAACACAAACCCTAGCTCTAAACCGTATCCTAACTGAAAAACTAACCCTAACACTAGACAAACCCTAAATCTAACCATAACCATAACCCTAGCTCTTACATTACCCATACACCTAACACTAGCCCTAAAACTCATGCACGACATAGTCCTAATCCTAGCTCTAATCCTAGACCTAAGCATAACCCTAACGCTATCCCTAGAAATAACCTTAATCCTAACACTGGCCCCGACCTAAACCCTACTCAAATTCTAATCCTTATTATAAAACATAATAATAGCCCTAACCCTCAACCTAACCCTAAACCTAGCCCTAATCCTAACTGTAACCATAGCACAAATCCTATCACAAACTCTATCCATTACCTTAAACATAACCTTAACCTTATTGCTAACCCAAGCCATAACCCTAACCCTAACCCTAACCATAGCCCTGACTCTAACTCAAACTCTCACCCTAGCCCTAACCCTAGCTCAAACCCTAACACTTCTGCTAAACCTAACACTAATAATAACCCTAGGACTATCTCTAAACCTAGCCAAAATCCTAACGTTAAAACAAGCCCTAACACTAGCACTAACCCTATCTGTTACCCTAAACCTAACCTGAACCCTAAACCTAACACTATCCATTACTTTAACCCTAAACCTAATGCTAATTTGAGCCCTAACCCTAAACCGTATTCTAAACCAAAACCTAAACCAGACTCTGACCATAATAATACACCTAGTTCTAACCCTGACATTTACCCTAAACCTAACTTTCCACTACACCTAGCCATAAACCAAATGTTAACACTATTCCTAAACATAACCCTAGACCTGACATTAGCCGTAGCTCTAATCCTGGCTCTAACCCTCACACAAACCCTTGACTTCATCCTAGCCCTAAACCTAACCATAATCCTAATCCGAATACACACCCTATTCCTATATATAATTTTTACCCTCGACCTACTACTAGCTGAACACTATCACTAATCATAATACAAACACTAACACTAGCAATAGCCCTAAAAAAATGAACCATTACCCTAACCATAAACCTAACCTAAACCAAACCCTAACCTTACAACTAGCCATAATCTTAGGTCAAATTTGAGTCCTAGGACTAAAACTAACCTTTACCCTGGCTCGTATCCAAACACAAAACCTAGCTCTATATATCACCCTAACCATAAATCAAATGCTAACACAAATCCTAGCCCAAACCCTAACCCTACAACTAACCCTAATAATAACCCTAGTTCTTACATTAGCCATAGTCCCAACCGTAGCCCTAACACCAAAACAAAAATAGCCCTAATCTGAGCCCTAAAACTAGAATTAACCCTAACCCTAACCCTAGCTCTAAACCTAACCCTAAATGTAGCTGTAAGCCTAGCCTTAACCCTACTATTGCTTATCCTAAGCCAAACCCTATCCATAATGCTAACCCTAGTCCTAATTGTAATCCTTAGCCTAAATCAAACACTAACCCTATTACTAGTCCAAACCCAAGCCGTCATTCTAGCTCCAAACCTAACCCAAAACCTAACCCTAACTTTCACCCTTATTCTGACCATAACACTAATTATAGGTCTAAACCTGACCCTAACCCTAAACTGAATGCTGAAACTAGCCCTACCAGTAAACTTTTACTTAAATCTAACCCTAACACAACCCTTAGACCTAAACTTAATCCTAAATCTAGCAATAACTCTAGCCCTAGACCTAAAAATAAACTTAGTCCTAGCCCTAACAATAACCCTTAACCTAAACCAAAAAATAACAATACCCCCAGAATTAAACCTACTCCTGATTCTGGTTTTCACCCTAACTCTAATCTGAACACTGACCCTGACACTAACACTAAACCCAGCTCTGAAAATAACTCTAATCCATAATTTAAACCTAACACGAGAACTAGCCATAACCCTAACCCTATAACTAGCCCTAATTAGAACCCTAGATCTTACATTACCCATAGCACTAACCCTAGGCCTAAACCTAATACAAAACCTAGCACTAATCCAAGGCCTAAACCTACCATAAGCATAACCCAACCCCTGAACCTAGCTCTAACCCTAAGCCTAACCCTCACATTAGACCTAACCATAGCTCAAAGCCTAACCTTTGGCCTAAACATAACCCTGGCCTTATCCCTAACAATAACCCTAACCCTAGCTCTAACCCTAAATCTAACCCTATATATTACCCTTATGATAACCCTATTCTTAATGCTAACCCTAGGCCTAACCCTAACCCTATCACAAAACCTAAATCTCTCCATTGCCCTAAACCTACACTGAACCCTAAACCTAACCCTATTCATTACCCTAATCCTAACTCTAACCCTAATGCTCATTTGAGCCCTATCCCTAAATCTTAACCTAATACAAACCATAACCCTGACCCTGAATATAAAATACCCCTAGCTCTAAAACTGACCCTTACCCTAAACTTAACACTTACCCTAGACTAAGATATAGACCTAATCCTAAATCTACTCCTAACTGTAACACTAGACCTGACATTATCTCTAGCCCTAATTCTAGACCTAACCCTACAACAAACCGTAGCCCTCATCCTAGCCCTAAACCTACCTTTAATCATAACCCTAACCCTAGCCCTAATCCAAATTCTAACCCTCACTCTAATGCTAAACGTAGCAATAACACATCCCTTACCTTAAATTTAACCTAAACCTAGCCCTAATGCTAGGCCTAAGCTGAACACTAACCCTAGTTCTAATCCTTGCCCTGATTTAGCCCTATCCCTAAAACTAACCATAACCCTAGCTCTACAACTAACTCTAACTCTCACCCTATCCTTATCCCTAGTTCTATCCCTATCATTTACCATAAACCTAAACCTAGCCCTAACCCTTGCCCTATCCTTAGATGTAGCCCTAACCCTAGATCTAACCCTAACTCCAAGTCTTAACCTAACCCTAAGCCTAAATCTAACACAAACACTAGCCCTAATCCTAATGCTAATCATATAACCTAGGACAAAAACAAAACTTAGCAATAGGGGCTGAGGATGTGGCTCAAGCGATATCGCATTCGCCTGGCATGTGCGGGGTCCTGGGTTTGATACTCAGCAACAATAAAAATATAATTCAGAAAAAGATGTTTTGTCCACCAAAAACTAAAAAAATAAAATAAAATATTTAAAAATTCTCTCTCTCTCTCTCTCTCTCTCTCTAAAAAAAAAAAAAAAAAAAAAAAAAAAAAAAAAACCAAAAACAAACCTGAGCAATAGTCCTAATCTTAAACCTTAACTTAAACCAAACCCTAACACTACACCTATACCTAATCCTAATTCAAGTAATAATCATTACCTTAAACTAACCCTGACCCCGAATCATATCCTAACATTCAACCTAGGTCTAAACACCACTCTAAACTTAAACCGAACCATAACAGTAACCCTAGCCTTAATTTGAGTCCTAACCCTAACCTTAAAACAAACAGTGACGCTGACTCATGTCCTAACAGTCACCCTAGCTCTAAAGAATGCCCTCACCTTAAACTGAACCCTAAAATTAATCCTAGCACTTATTTGACTTTTAAAACCAACCCTAAAACTAACACTGTCTCTGAATAATATCCTAATATTAACCTAGCTATAAATATCACCCTAATATTAAACCTAACACTAACACTAGACCTACCCCTACACCTATCCCTAATTATAACATAGTTCTTACATTATCCATTGTCATAACATTAGCCCTAACCCTAATACAAAAATTAGCCGAATTTGAGACCTAAACATAGATTTAACCCTAACCCTAACCATAACTCTAGCCCTAACCCTAGCTCTAAGCCTATACCTTACCCAAAGTGAAACACTAACCCTAATGATAACCCTAGACCTAACCATAATCCTTAAGCTAACCAACGCTCTAACCCTATTAATAGTCATAACCCTACCCTCACTCTAGCTCTAACCCTATTTCAAAACCTAATGTTAACCCTGACCATTATTTTGACCCTAACATTACATTCCTAGGTCTAAAACTGGCCCTAACCCTAGACCAAATCATAACACTAGCCCTAGACATAAACGAAATCCTAAATCTAGCCTTAACTCTACACATAGACCTAAACAAAAACCTATACCTAGCCCTTAAAGTAACCCTTAACCTAACACAAACACTAACCCTACACCTAGGCCTAAATCTAGTTCTAATTCTGGCTGTAACCCTAACTCTAACTCAAACCTAAACACTGACCCTGCATTTAAGAGTAATAAACCTAACTCTAAACCTGACCCTAACCAAAAGTCTAAACCTAACACTAGACTTAGCCAAAATCCTAACCCTCAAACTAGCCCTAATCATAACCCTAGATCTTACACTACCCACATCACTAACCCTAGGCCTGAAACTAACACAAAACGTAGAGCTAATCCTAGGCCTAAGCATAACACTAACCCTAACCCTAACCCTAACCTAACACTTGATAAGTCCTAACCCTAGCTCAAAGCCTGACCCTTATCCTAAACACAAGCCTACACTTATCCCTAAATATACTCCTAACACTAGCCCTAATCCTAAACTTATCCCTAGCCCTAAACCTAGCTCTAAACCTACCCATTACCCTAAACTAACCCTAAGACTATTGATAACCCTAGGACTAACCCTAACCCTAAACCTAATCAGAAAACTAATACTAGACCTAACCCTAAACCTCACATTTGCCATAGACCTAACTGTAGCTCAATCCCAACCCTTACCAAAAACCTAAACATAAACATAGTCCTAACCCTAAACCTAAACCTCAATCTAACACTAACCATAACCCTATGCCTACATCTAACCATATCCATTACTCTAACCCCAAACCTACCCCTAAGGATGATGCTAGCTCTAATGCAATCCTAACCCTAACGATACTCTAATCTTATCCCTAGACCTAACTCTAAACCTAACCCTCACCCTAGCCATAACCCTAGCTCAAAACCTAACCTTTATCCTAAACATAACCCTAACACTAACCCTAGTTCTAACCCTAACACTACCCCTTAGTCACTACCTATTCCTGACCATAAACCTAGCCCTAAATTTAGCTCTAACCCTATCCATTATCCTAACAATTACCTTACCCTAATGCTAACCCTAGGCCTAACAGAAACCCTATCACTAAACCTAACCCTATCAATTACCTTAAAACTAACCAGAACCCCAAACAAAAATCTATCATTACTCTCACCCTGACCCTAATGCTTATTTGAGCCCTAACCCTAAACCCTAACCTCAACCAAATTCTAACATGATCCTGACCCTAATAATTCCCATTGCTCTAAACATGACCCTTAACCCTAAACCTAATCCTTAAACTAGACCTAGCCATAAACCTAATCCTAAAATTTTCCTTTTCTCAACTGTAACCCCACACCTGACATTATCCCTAGACCTAATCCTAGCCCTAACCCTAACAAAAACCCCAGCCCTTATCCTAGCCCTAAAACTATATTAACCCTAACCCCAACCCTAGCTCTAACCCCAATACTAACCCTAGCCCTAATCTTAGCCTTAATTTCACCCTGTCTTTAAACCTAACCATAACCCTAGACCTAAAAATAAATCTAACTCTCACACTAGCCTATCACTAGTTCTAACCCTATCCCTTAATGTAACCCTAAACCTATCCCTAAACTTAGTCCTAACCCTTGCCCTATCCATAGCCCAAGCACTAACCTTAGATCATAATCTATCTCTAAATCTAAATCTGAACCGTAGCCTAGGCCTAACCCTAACACTAGCCCTAACTCTAACACTAATCCTAAAACTAGCCCTAATTCTAGCCCTAGCCCTAAAACAAAACTGAGTCATAAGCTCTATCCCTTACCCTTAAACTAAACCAATCACTAACCATACACCTACACCTAACCCTAGCCCTAATTCAAGTTTTAAGCCAAACCCTACAACTAACGCTGACACTGACTCTGACACTAAAACTAATCCTAGCTCTGAACTTCACTCTAATCCTAACACTAACCCTAATACTAAACCTAGCCCTAATCTAAACCGTTAAATTAGCCCTAATCATAACCCTTGTACTTACATTAGCCGTAATGCTAACTTAACCCAAACCATAGCCCTAGTCTGAGTCCTACCCCGAGCTTTAACCCTAACCCTAACCCTAACACTAGCCCTAGCCCTAATCATAACAATAACCCTATGCCCTAACCCTATACATTACAATAAGTCGAAATCTAACCATAACCCTAAGCCTAAGCCAAATACTAAAGCTAGCCCTAACCCTAATGCTACTGGTAAAAGTAGCCCTAACCCTAACCCTAGCAGTAAATCAAATTGAGCAATAGCACTAACCATAAGCCTTAAATTAAACCAAACCCTAACACTACACCTAGACCTAATCATAACCTTAATTCGAATCCTTAACCTAACCTTAAATCTAACCCTGACCCTGACTCATATCTGAACACTCACCCTAGCTCTAAACACCCTCCTAACCTTAAAATAAAACCTAATATTATTCTTAATTCGAGTCCTAACACTAAACCTGACCCTGACTCATATCCTAACACTAAACTTTGCTCTAAATGTCATCCTAACCTTAAACCTAACCCTAACACTACCCCTAACCTGAAGGCAAAAACTAACCCTCATTGTAACCCTAGTTCTTACATTAGTCATTGCCCTATCATTAGCCCTAACCCTAACCCAAAAACTAGCCCTAATCTGAAACCTAAACCTAGATTGAACCCTAACCTTAACTCTAGCCATAACCCTAGCTCTAAGGCTATCCCTTACCCTATTAATAACCCTAACTCTAATGGTAGCCCTAGATCTATGCCTAATCCTTAAGCTAACCAAAATCTTAACCTTACTAATAGTCCTGACCTTAGCCCTCATTCTATCTCTAATTCTATTCCAAACATGAACTCTAACCCTGACCCTTATCCTGACCCTAACACAAACCCTAGTTCTAAACCTGACCCTAACACTACAGTAAAACCTAACACTAAACTTGGACCTAAAAAAATCTTGAATCTAGCCTTATCTATAGCTCTAGACCTAAACAAAAACCTAGTCCTAGGCCTAACAATAACCCTTATCCTAACACAAAAAGTAACCCTACATCTAGACCTTATTCTGGCTGTAACCCTAACTTGAACTCTAACCCAAACACTGACTCTGCCTTTAACAGTGAACCTACTCAAAAACCTGACCCTAACTGAAAATCTAAACCTAACACTAGATCTTGGCATAACCTTAACCCTAAAACTAACCCTAATAATAATCCTAGCTCTTACATTACCCTCAGCTTTAACCCTAGGCCTAAACCTAACACAAAACCTAGAGATAATCCTAGGCCTTAACCTAGCCCTAAGCATAACCCTAAACCTAACCATAGCCCTAACTCAAAACTAACCCTTGCCTTAGTCCTAACCCTAGCTCAAAACCTAACCCTTACTACAAAGATAAATCTAGAACTATCCCTGAATCTAACCCTAAACCTAGTTCTAATTCTAACCTTGAAACAAGCCCTAACCATAGCTCTAAACTTACCCATTACCCTAACCCTAACCCTAACCCTAACTGTAACCCTAGCCTTAACCCAAACCATAATCCTAACCCTAAACAGAAAACTAACCCTAAACCTAACCCTAAACTAATACTGGCTATAGCCCTAACCGTAAATCAAACCCTAATCCTAAACCTAAACATAACCATAGACATAACCCTAACCCTAAACTTAAATCTAGCCTTGTACCTAACCCTAAACCTACATGTAACCATATTTTTTACCCTAACTCGAAACCTAAACTTAATTATAACTATTCCCCTAGCCTTAACCCTAACCCTAAAACTAACATAATCCTATCCCAAAACGTAACCCTGAACCTAACCCTTGCTCTAAACCTAATCATAGCTCAGAACCTAAAGCTTACACTAAACATAACAAAAACCCTAACCCTAGTTCTAACCCGTACATTAACACTAACTCAAGACCTAATCCTAACCAAAAGTCTAGCTATAATTTTAGCTCTAACTGTACTCATTACCCTAATAATCACCCATATACTAATGCTAATGCTAGGCCTAACCCTATCTCAAGACCTAATCCTAACCATAACCTTAGCCCTAACTTTACCTCTAACCCTAGCATAACCCTTTCCATAATGCTAACCCTGACTAACCCTAAACCTATCACTAACCCAAACCCAATCAATTACCCTAAACCTAACCTGAACCCTAAATCTAACCCTATCATTACCCTAACCCATAACCCTAATGCTAATTTGAGCCCTAAGGTTAAACTCAAACCTAAAAGAAACCCTAACCATGACCCTTACCCTAATAATTCTGCTAGCTCTATCCTGATCCTTACCCTAAACATAATCCTTACATTAGACTTAGCTAAAACCTAACCTTAAAACTATCCATAACCCTAACCCTAGACCTGATATTAGCCCTAGATATAATGCTAGCCCTAACCCGAACACAAACCCTAGCCCATATTAGCACTAAACAGAGCCTTAATCATAACGCTAACCTTAAAACCAGGCATAACTTAAAACCAACTCTATCCCTAATCTCAGACCTAACTTGGACCTATCCCTAACCCTAACCCTAACCCTAGCCCTAAAACTGAGTCTAAGTCTCTCTCTAGCCTTAAAACTAGTTCTAAACCTATACCATACTGGAAGTCTAAACCTAGCCTTAAACCTAGGCCTAACCCTAGCCATTTCCTTAGCCCTAGCCCTAACCCTAGATCTACACTTAACTCTAAATCTAACCCTAATGCAAAGACTAATCCTAAACCTAACACTAACCCTAACCCTAAACCTAATGCTACTCCTAAAACTAGCCCTAACTCTAGCCCTAGCCCTAATACAAAACCGAACCATAGCCCTAATCCTAAACCTTAACCTAAACCAAACCCTAACCCTACACCTAGCCCTAACCCTAGCCCTAATTATAGCTTTAAGCAGAACCCTAAAACTAACTCTAACCCTGATTCTGATGCTAACACTAACCCTAGCTTTAAACATCACCCTAAACATAACCCTGAACATAACACTAGCCCTAGCCCTAACCCTAACCCTAATCCTAATCCTAAAACTAGCTCTAATTGTAACCCTAGTACTTACATTAGCCATAACCCTAACGCTAGCCTTAACTTAACCCAAAACCTAGCATAATCTGAGCCGTAAACCGAGCTTGCTTAAACGATAACCCTAACCGTAACCCTAAACCTAGCACTAATAATAACCATAACCTTAGCTCTAACCCTAGCTCTAACCCTGTCCATTACCCTAACAATAATCCTAACCCTAATGCTAACTCTAGGCCTAAACCTTACCATATCCGTAATCCTAATTCTATCCATTACCCTTAACCAAACTTGAAACATAAACCTAACTATATCATTACCCTAATCCTAACCCTATTCTAATTCTAATCCTACATTTAAACCTTAACCTATCCCAAACACTAATCATGACCCTGACCCAAACAACACACTTAGCTCTAAACCTAACCCTAACCCTAAACCTAACACTTACATTACATCTAACCTAACCCTAAAACTATCTTTAACTGTAAAACTGGACCTGAAATTAGCCCTAGCCCTAACCCTAACCCCAAACCTAGCCTTAATCCTAACCCAAAACATAACCTGAGATTTAATCCTAATTCTAACCTAAACATAGCTATAACCCCATCCCTTACCCTAATCCTAACCATAAACAGAAACCTAACCATACTCTTAAACATAACCTTAATTTTAACCCTAATCTTAACCCTAACAGTAACCCTAACCCTAACCATAGTCCTAACCCTAGCCCTAAACCTAACACAATACCGAGCCATAATCCTAGGCCTAAACTTTGCCCTAAGCATAATGCTAATCCTAACCCTAGCCCTAACACTAACACTAACACTAACACTAACACTAACACTAATATTAACACTAACACTTACCTTAGACCTAATTCTAGATCAAAGCCAAACGCTTACTATAAACATTACCCTAGCCCTATCCTAAACCATAACCCTAACCCTAGATCTTATCCTAACCTTATATCCTAGCTCAAACTATAGTTCTAACCCTGTCAATTTCCTGAACCCTAACCCTAAACCTATTGTAACCCTATCCCTTACACTAAACTTAACCCTAACCATAAATGTATCCCAAGACCTAACAATAAAACTAAACCTCACCATAGCCCTAACCCAAGCTGAAACATTAAGCCTTACACTAAACCTAATCTTAAGACTAGCCCAAATCCATACCCTAACCCTAACTCTAACCCTAAATCTAACATTATCCATTACACTAAACCTAACCCTAACTGTAATGAAATCTCTAGCCATAACCCTAACCCTAAACAAAACCCTAGCCATAAACATATCCCTAGACCTAAACATAAACCTAAACCTCGCCCTAGCCATTACCCTAGCTCAAACACTAATCCTTACCCTAACCTAACAATAACACTAGCTCTAAATGTAAAACTTACTGTAAACCAAACCTAGTCCTATCCCTAAACCTAACTCTAATTTTAGACTTAATCCAAACCATAACCTATCCCTAACTCTTGCTCTAAATCTATCCATTGTACTAAACATAATCCTAACCTAATGCTAACCTTAACCCTCTTGCTAAATGTAACCCATCTATTACCCTAAACTTAACTGAAACCTAAACCTAACCCTATCCATTACCCTAATCCTAAGCCTAAACTTAACAATAATTCAAGTCATAACTCTAAACTTTGACCTAAACCAAATGCTAAACCTGAACATGGCCATGATAATACCCCTAACTCCAAACCTGACCCTTACCCAAAACATAGCTCTGACACTAGACCTAGCCATAACCTAACCCTAAAACCATCCTTAATCATAACCCTAGACATGACATTAGCCTTAGTCCTAGTTCTAGCCCTGAACCTAACAGAAACTGTATCACTAAACCTAGCCTTATTCCTAAACAAAAGGATAACCCTAGCCCAATCCTAATTGTAACCCTCACCCTAGCCATAAAGCTAGCTATAAACCCTCCCATTTCCCTAAACTTAATCCTAACCCCAATGCTAATCCTAAACCTAGTCCTAACCCTAGGCCTAACCCTAACACTAACCCTAGCACTAATCCTAGCCATTATTTAGCTTTAACCCTAACACTAACACTAAGCCTATTCTTAAATATAAATCTAAATCTCCTCCTAGCTGTTTCCCTAGTTCTAACCCTATCTCTTACTGTAACACTAATCCTAGGCCTAATCCTAACCCTGGATCTAAACCTAACTAAATATAACCCTAACCTTAAGCCTAAACCTCACCCTAACACTAGCCCTAACCCTAACACTTATTCAAAATTTAGTCATAAACCTATCCCTAGCTCCCCCCCCCAAAAAAAAAAAAAAATGAGCAATAGCTCTAACACTAACCCTAACCCATAGAGGTCAAGATGAAGTGAAACCTTAAAACACAAACTGATCCTGACAGTGAACATTGATCTGAGAAGGTCCAACCTGGGAAATATGGTAATGCTAGTAAAAGATGAATTCTGACCAGTATCAAAGAAATTTGAACAAAACTAACTCTAACCCAAACATTAGTTCTAACCCTAGACCTAACCCTAATCCTAAAATTAAACCTTTCCTGTTTATACAGCTTGATCATAAAAGTCAAAAACTTGTGATTCCTAGTAGGGCAAGGTAACAGATGAATCCTGCCTAGTATAAAAATTCTGACCAATAATTGGGGAAGGTGTTTCAGGAAATGACTATTTCCCCTGTTTTCTCCTAAAGTACTCTTGGATAAATTGTTTTTTCATTCTCCAGTTTAAGGTGCTTTCACAAGAAACAAACCAGAGCATGCCCACAGTGAACTGATTGAGTGTGTAAAGTTTCATGCAGCTAGCAACAACCCTGTTTGATTTCCACCTTCATTTCCATTCACACCTATAGGCCATAATGTAGTGAAAACTAAAAATTCAAACTGTTCCTGAAACTGAAATATTGAATCTTGAAGGCCCAAATTTGAGAAGCCTACTAAGGTTGGTCAAAGATGAATCCTGTATAGTATCAAAGTAATCTGTCCAAAAATTTTTGAAGTTCTTTCAGTACATGTGTATTTTGCTTGCTCCTAACGTACTCAGAGATAAAGTTCTTTCTTTCTACTTCAGCTTAGGGATACTTCACAGGAAACAAACCAGAGAATGCTCACTAATATCTGATTGAGTGTGTGAAGTTTCAAGCAGCTAGCACAAACACTGTTTTGATTCCAGCTTCATTTTTATTCATTCCTACAGTGCAAAAAGAAGAGAAACATGAAAATTGAAACTGTTCCTGAGGTAAAACACTTTTACACAGGAGGCCCATACATTTAATGTATAGTAAAAATAGGAAAAAGGTGAATCCTGCCCAGCCCAGTATCATAGAAATGTTTAAAAAATAAACTAACTCTAACCCTAACACCAGGTCTAAACCTAGTCTTAACAGTAAGTCAAAACTTAAACCTAATCTGTTTAGAGAACTTTGATCATAGAAGTTTCAAAATTGGGGGGTCTAGTGGGGCAAGCTTACAGATGAATCATGGGCAGTTTCAAAGAAATCTGAAAAAATAATTGGGGGAGTTATTTCAGTACATGCATATTTCCCTGTTTTCACCTAAAGTGTTCTCAGATAAATTTGTATTGCATGCTTCAGCTTATTACTAATTTTACAAGGAACAAACCAGAGAGTGCCCACAGAGAACTGATTGAGTGTTTGAAGTTTCAAGCAGTTAGCACCAATCTTGTTTGATTTCCGGCTCCATGTCCATTTACCCATGTAGGTAAAAACGAAGTGAATCCATAAAATACAAATTATTCCTGTCAGCAAAGAATTGAACCGAGAAGGCCAAAACCAGGGGAACATAGTAAGGCTAGGTAAAAATGTATCCTGCCTAGTATCAAAGAAATTTGAACAAGAAAATCTCTAACACTAACGCTAGACCTAACTCTAAACTAACCTCTTTAGAGAACATTTGATCATATAAACTCAAATTTGAGGAGCCTAGTGGGAAAGCTAAGAAATAAATCCTTCCCAGTATCATGAAATCTGATCAAATAATTGGGGGAGATAGTTCAGTACATGCATATTTTCCTGTTGTCTCCTAAAATGCTCTCACATAGTGTTGTTTTTGCATGCTTTATTTTTGGGATACTTTCACAAAGATAAAACCAGAACGTCCTCACAGAGAACTGATTGAGAGTGTGAAGTTTCAAGCAACTAGCAAAAGCCCTGTTTGATTTCCAGCTCCATTTTCATTTACCCATATAGGTAAAAATTAAGTGAAACCTCAAAATAAAAACTGAAATACTGACAGAAAACCAGTGAACCTAGAAGGCCCACACCTGGGGAACATAGTATAGCTAGGTAAAACATAAATTCTGCCTAGTATCAAAGAAATTTGAACAAAACTACTGTAAACCTAAAACTAGATCTATCCTTAATCCTAACCCTAAAGCTCACCCTAGCCCCTTTAGAGTACCTTTGATCATAGAAGTCCCAAACTATTTGAGCCTAGTGGGGCAAGCTAACAGATGAATCCTGCACAGTATCAAAGAAATCTGAACAAATAATTGGGGGGAGTGTTTGTTTCTGTACATTCATAATTCCTCATTTTCTCCAAAAGTGCTCTAGGATAAAGTTGCTTTGCATGTTTCATCTGAGGGCAACATTCACAAGTAAAAATCAGAGAGTTCCCACAGATAACTGATTGAGTGTGTGCAGTTTCAAGCAGCTAGCACCAACACTGTTTTATTCTGTGCTCCATTTCTCTTCATCAAAATAGTTCAAAATAAAGTGAAACCTGAAAATACAAACTGTTCCTGAGAGCGAATCATTGAACCAAGAAGGCCCAAACCAGGGAACATTGTGATGCTAGGTAAAAGATGAATCCTGCCCAGTATCAAAGATACATGAACAATACTGACTCTAACCCTAACACTAGGTTTAAACCTAGCCCTTACCCTAACCATAAACCTAAACCCAATATGTTTAGAGAACCACTTATCATAGAAGTACCAAATTAAGTGAGCCTAGTGGGGAAAGGTAACAGATAAATCTTCTGCAGTGTCAAAGAAATCTGACCAAATAATTTGGGGAGATAGTTAAGTACATGTATATTTTCCTGTTGTCTCCAACAGTACTTTTGGATAAAGATGTTTTTGCATGCTTCAGCTATGGGACACTTTCACAAGGAAGAAACCAGAGTGCCCACATAAAACTGATTGAGTGTGTGCAGTTTTAAGCAGTGAGCACCAACCCTCTTTGATTTCAAGTTCCATTTCCATTTACCCGTATAGGTCAAAATGAAGGAAACTTAAAAACATAAACTGTTCCTGACAGCAAACCTTTGAAGGGATAAGGCCCAAACCTGGGGAAAATAGTAAGGCTATGTAAAAGACGAATTATGCCAAGTATCAAGTTAATTTGAACAAAACTCACTCTAACTCTAACACTAGATCTAACACAACCCTAACCTAATTCTAACCTTTTTAGAGTACCTGTGATCATAGAAGTCCCAAACTTGGGCAGCCTAGTGGCACAACTTAACACGTGAATCTTGTGCAGTGTGAATGAAATTTGATGAAAAATTGGGGGAGATATTTCAGTACATTCATATTTCCCTGTTTTTTTTTTCTTAAATTGCTCATGGATAAATTGTTTTTCATGCTTCAGATTAAGGTACTTTCACAAGGAACAACCAGAGAGTGCCCACAGAGAGCTGATTGAGGGTGTGAAGTTTCAAGCAGCTAGTATTAATTCTGTTTGTTTTCCAGCTCCATTTTCATTCATGTCTATAGGCCATAATAAAGTGAAACTGAAAATTCAAACTGTTCCTGACAGTGAACTGGCAAACCTTGCAAACCCAAACTTGGGGATCCTACTAAGACTAGGAAAAGGATGAATCTTGTACAATATCAAAGTAATCCATGTAAAAAAAATTGAAGCTTGCTCCTAAAGTGCTCACAGATAAAGCTGTTTCTTTCTAATTCAGCTTTGGACTACTACCACAGGAAACAAATGAGAGAATGTGCACTGAGAACTGACTGAGTGTGTGAAGTTTCAAGCAGCTAGCACAAACCCTGTTTGAGTCCAGCTACATTTCCATTCACCTCTATAGGGCAAAATGAAGTGAAACATGAAAATTAAAACTGCTCCTGAGAGCAAACCCTTTTACTCGGAGCCCCAAACATGGGGAGCATACTAATAATAGGAAAAAGATAAATCCTTCCCAGTTTCCAAAAGGTTGAAAAAAACTAACTCTAAGCCTAACACTAGTTCTAACCCTAACTCTAACCATAAAACTAAGCCTCACCTGTTAAGAGAACATTTGATAATAAAAGTTTTAAACTTGGGGAAACTATTTGGGCAAGCATTAATATGAATCCTGCACAGTATCAAAGAAATCTTACCAAATAATTGGGGGAGGTATTTCAGTACATGCATATTGCCCTATTTTCTCCTAAAGTGCTCTTGGATAAACTTGTTTTGCATGCTTCAGCTTATCGCTACTTTTACAAGGAAGAAACCAGAGAGTGCCCACAGACAACTGATTGAGTATGTGACGTTTCAACCAGCTAGCACCAACCCTCTGATTTCCAGCTCCATTCTCATTTACCCATATAGGTCAGAATGAAGTGAGGCATTAAACCAAACTATTCCCAACAGCGAACCTTTGAACTGAGAAGGCCACAAACTGGGACACATAGTAAGGCTAGGTAAAAGATAAATCTTCCCAGTATCAAAGAAATTTGAACAGAACAAACTCTAACCCTAACACTAGCTCTAAAGCTAGCCCTAACCTTAACCATAACACTAACATTTACCTGTTTAGAGAGCCATTGATCCTAGAAGTGCCAACCTTTGGAAGCCTAGTGGAGCAAGCTAAAAGATGAATACTGGGTAGTATAAAGAAATCTGATCAAATTGTTGGGAGACTTATTTCAGTACATACATGTTTCTCTGTTTTCTCCTTAAGGGCTCTCAGATACAGTTTCTTTTGCATGTTTCGTTTTTGGCCTACCTTCAAAGAAAGAAACCAGAGAGTGCCCACAGAGAACTGATTGTGTGAAGTTTCAAGCACGTCCTGCCATCCCTGTTTGATTTCAAGTTCAATTTTTATTCACATCAATAAGCCATAATGAAGGGAAACCTTAAAATACAAACTGTTCCTGACAGCAAACCATTGAACTGACAAGGCCCAAACCTGTGGAGCATAGTAAGGCTAAGTAAAAGCTGAATCCTGCCCAGTATCATAGAAATTTGAATAAAACTAGGGCCACATGGATGCTTTCGGCGCAGATGGAAGGCTCGATTGTGCAGATTCTCTAGGCTCAGACAGCAGTCTCAGCTGCACAGGCACTCTCTGCACAGATGGAAGGCAGCACAGAGAAAAGAGGCTTTGCTTGCATGTCACCAGACCGAGCACTGGACAAAGCACAAGGTCACTCCAGAACCACCCAACTCACCAAACACCATACATGGGAAATAGATGGAATCCATCTTGCAAAACCTTTCTCTCCATCTATCAGTGGGTGTGGCTACCAACTTGGTTCTGCAGCCTATCAGGTACCCGGTTTCCAACTCCCCTACCTCCAGCTGTGATAACTGAAGATTTTTCTCACAAGCTTTTGGGGGTGTAGCTATCAGTGAGGAATAGCAACTGTACAGGCACCTGGTTTCCAATTCAGAGACTGAGTAGGAAGGCTCCAAGTAGAAGCTCAAGCCCTCTCACGCTGGATACCTTCACCACCCTGAGCACAGAGACTCAAGCTAGGAATCCAGGACTCCACCTACTGCAAGAAAAAAAAAAAAAAAAAAAAAACGGTGTTCTGAGAGAATTTTTATTCTTTCTTATTTTTTTTTTTTTTTGATCTTCTTATCCATTCTTCTCTACCCTTCCCCTCTGGTCCTCATAACCTCAACATATGTGAAACCAATAACTTTCCATGAAATTGGACTTTAAAAACTGAATCACTGGAATTGTATAATACCGAGGAATTGCATAAGCCCCACCTCACCACCTCTTTATTTGCTCTTATTTTCTTTCTCCCTCTCCTTCTTTCTTTCCTTGTTATTTTTACTTCTTTTTTATTTCTCCCTCTATCCCACTTTCAGCCTCCTAAATTTTACTATTTATACATAGTGTAATTTTATGAATACAGATAAGTAGTTTGAATTTATATCTTCTTCCATAAATTTCCCCTGTCTATTCATTAGAGTTCTCCACCAAATTTGCTAAGTTAGATTAATTACATATTGTCATTCCTTTCCCCCTTAACATAGCATTCTAACCCTGGCCCTCAGTTCTTTATACACCACGAGAAATGGTATGCCTTTTATGAAATTAATGACTATATTCTAAGTAATAATTGAAGCCACCATCTGTAGACACAGAGTCTAAATATAAATGTATTTATACTGTTTAGGCTTAGGCTTCAGTTTAGGATTAGATTTAGAGTTAGGTTTTGATCTATGATTAGGGATAGGGCTAAGGATAGGGCAAGGGTTAGGACTAAGGTTTGGGTTAGGTTTAGGATTATGATAAGGGATAGGGTTAGAACTAGTGATATTGCTAGTATGAGAGTTATTCTTAGGGTTAGGATTAGGGTTAGGGTTATGTTTCGGGATAGGGCAAAATTAGGGCTAGTGTTAGTGTTAGGTTTAGGCCTTGGGTTAGGGTTAGAGTTAGGATTACATTTAGGGTGAGGTATTGAGTTATAGCTAGTTTGAAGGCTAGGGCAACGGTTAATATTAGGGTTAGTGGTAGGATGAGGTTTAGGTTTATGACTAAAACTAGTTTTAGGGCTAGGATGAGGGCTAATTTTTGTGTTAGGTTTAGGGCTAGTAATAGGGCTAGGGATAATGTCAGGTCTAGGGTTACAGTTACGAATAGATTTAGTGTTAGGTTTATGGCTTGATCCAGTGTAGGGGTTGGTGTATACTAAGGGTCAGTTTTAGAGCTAGGGTTATTATTAGGGTCAGGATCAAGGTGAGGGTTTGTGTTAGTTTAGGGTTTAGGTTTAGGACTTGAATTATCATTAGGGTTTCAGGTTAAGGTAATGAAAGGTTTTAGTTTAGGGTTTAGGTGTGATTTAGTGTAATGGATAGGGTTAGGGTTAGGCCTAGGGTTTGCATAATGTGTTATCATTAGGGTAATATACAGGGTTAGAATAAGATTAGGGGTAGGGTTATCTATAGGATTAGGGCTTTTGTTTGTGTTTGGGTTAGTGTTTAGGTGTGGTTTAGTGTAATGAATTGGATTAGGATTAGGCCTAGGTTTTGCATAATAGGTTATCATTAGGGTAATAGATAGGGTTAGACCTAAGATTAGTGTTAGGGTTATGTATACCATTAGGGCTTTTTTGGGGGGTTAGGGTAAGATTTATGTTTAGGGTGAAAGCTAGGTTTAGCAGCTGGGGATGTGGCTTAAGAAGTATCGTGCTCGCCTGGCATGCATAGGGTACTGGGTTTGATCCTCAGCACCACATACCAATAAAATAAATATGTTGTGTACAACGAAAATTAAAAAATAAATATTAAAAAATAACTACATTTAGGACTCGGATTAAGGCTAGGTTTTGGGTTAGGTTAGGGCTAGGTTTAAGGCTACGGCTAATGTACAAAGTAGTGTTATGATTAGAGAAAGTGATAGAGTCAGAGATACGGTTATGTCTAGTATTAGGTTTAAATTTATGGTTACGATGATGTTTATAGCTAGGTTTAATTTTAGGGTCAGAGTCAGAGTCCAGATTAGTTTTCAGGTTAGGGTTATAACTAGAATTAGAGATAGGTTTAGGGCTAGGTGTAAGGTTAGGGTTATGATTCGGTTTTGTTCTAGGGCTAGGGCTAGAGTTAGGGCTAGTTTTGGGATTAGGGCTAGTGTTAGTGTGAGGTTTAGGCTTAGGTTTAGGGTTGGATTTAGAGAAAAGTTTAGATCTAGGCTTTGAGCTAGGGGAAAAAATAGGACTAAAATTAGGGCTAAGTTTTGGTCTAGGTATAATGTGATTGTAAGGGATAGGGTTAGAACTAGGTATAAGGCTACGGTGAGAGTTTGAGTTAGTCTTAGGGCTAGGGTTAGAGTTGGGTTAGGGATAGGGCTAAATTAGGGCTGGGATTAGGACTAGGGTTATTGTTAGGGTTAGACCTAGGTTTAGGGCTAGGGTTAGTGTTAAGGTTAGGGTTAGGGTTAGATTTAGGTTAAGGGATGGGATTATAGCTACTTTTAGGACTAGGGTGAGGATTGGATTTCGGGTTATGGTTAGGGATAGGTTTATGATTAAGGTGACGTTTATAGCTAGAATATGTGCTAAGGTTTTTGTTAGGATTAGAACTAGGATTAGAGCTAGGGCTAATGCCAGTCTAGGCTTACAGTTAGGGAGAGTTTTAGGGTTAGGTTTATAGCTAGGTCTATTGTAAGGGTCAGGTTTCTTGTTACGGTCAGGTTTAGAGATATGGGTATTATTAGGGTCAGAGTCAGGTTTAGGATTTTTTTAGATTAAGGTTTAGGGTTAAGGCTTGAGTTATCATTATGGTTAGGGATATTTTAAGGATAGTTTTAGGTTTCAAGTTCAGGTAAGGTTTAGAGTAGTGGATAGGGTTAGGGTTATGGATAGGTTTAGAATTGTGCCTATGGTTAGCAGAAGCATTAGTGTTATCATTAGCGTAATGGATAGGGTTAGAGCTAGTGATAGGGCTAGTGTTATGCTTAGGATTAGGTCTAGGGTTAGGCCTAGATTTAGGGCTAGGACTAAGGTTAGGGTTATGGTTAGATTTGTGGTTAAATCTAGGGTAGAGCTTGGGTTAGGGCCAGCCTTTGCAATAGGTTAAGGCTATGGCAAATGTAAGAAATTTGTGATGATTAGGTCTGGTTTTAGGGTTAATGTTAGAGCTAAGTATAGTTTTAGGGTTAGGTTTAGTGTTAGGGTGATGTTTAGAGCTAGGGTTAGTGTTAGTGTCAGGGTCAGTTTTCAGTTTAGGGTTATGGTTAATGTGAAAGCCAGAATTAGGACTTGGGTTAACACTAGGGGAAGGCTTAGTTTTTGGCTTTAGGCTAAGGGTTATTATTGGGGCTGGGGCTAGGGCTAGGTTTTTCTTTAGGTCTAGAGCTAGAGTTATGGATAGATAAGTATTAGGTTTAGGTCTAGGGCTAGTGTTAGGGTTCGGTTTAGGTATAAGATTACCAGTAGGGCTAGTGTTATGGTTCGGTTTAGGGTTAGGTTCAGGTTTAGACCTATGATTAGTGTTAGGGTCAGAATAATGTTCAAGGTTAGGGTTAGGGTTTGGGTTATGGTTAGAGTTCAAATGAGGACTAGGGTTAAGGCTACTAATAGGGTTAGGGTTTGGGTTAGGTTAAGGAATGGAATTAGAATTAGTATTATGTTTAGCATTATTTTTAGGGTTTGGCATAGGGTAAAAGATAGGGTTAGAGCTAGGGTTAGGGCTCGGGTTAGGGTTAAAGTTGGTTTAGGGCTCAGATTAGGGCTAGTTTTGTGTTAGGGTTATGGCTAGGTTTTAAGCAATGGCTAAGCTAAGAACTATGGTTTTTATGGTTAGTTTTAGGGTTTTTAGGGGTTAAACCTCTTGTGTTAGGATTAGGTTTAAGGTTAGGGTGAAATTTAGATCCAGTATTAGTGTTAGGTTTATAGGGTCACTTTTAGTTTTTAGGTTAGGTTTAGGACTTGAGTTAAGGCTAGGGTAACTGTAAAGCTTTGGTTTACATTTAGGGCATATTTAGAGCTTGGGTGAGTGTTAAGATATGAGTCAGAGTTAGGGTTAGTATTAAGGTTAAGATTAAGACTTGAATTTGGGCTAGGGTTAGATCTAGGTGTAGTGTTAAGTTTTGGTTTACGTTAAGGTTTAGGGTTAGGGCTATTGCTCAGTTTTACTGCAAGGGTTAGTGTTAGGACTAGTTTTATGATTAGCTTTAGGGCTAGGGCTAGTGTTAATGTTAGGCTTAGGCTTAGGGTTAGTGTTATATTTAGAGTTAAGGTTAGATCTAGGGTTAGAACTAGGAATAAGGATTTGACAATGGTTATGGCCAGGTTTAGGGATAGGGTAAGTACTAGGTTTAGGATTACACTAATGGATAGTGTTAGAAGTAGTGATAGGGATAGTGTGAGAGTTAGAGTTAGTCTAAGCCTAGGGTTAGGGTTAGGGTTAGTGATATGGTTAAATTAGGGCTAGGATTAGGGCTAGGGTTAGTGTTCACCTTAGGCCTACAGTTAGGGTTAGGGTTAGGGATAGGGTAAAATTAGGGCTAGGATTAGGGCTAGGGTTAGTTTTCACCTTAGGCCTAGGGTTAGGGTTAGGGTTAGGGTTAATTTTAGGGTAAGGAATGACAATATAGCTAGGTTTAGAGATAAGGTGAAGTTTAGAATTAGGGTTAGGGCTATGGTTAAGGTTAGGGTAATGATTAAGGCTAGGTTTTGGGCTAAGATGAGGGCTATGGTTTATTTTAGAGTTAGGGCTGGGATTAGTCTAGGGCTAATATAAGATCTAGGTTTATGGTTAAAGATAATTTTAGTGTTAGGTTTATTGCTACATTTAATATAAGGGTTAGGGTTAGGGTTAAGTTTAGAGCTAGGGCTATTATGAGGGTCAAGATCTGTGTTAGAAGTTTGGGATAGGTTAAGTTTTAAATGTAGGGTTCAAATTAGCATTATGGTTAGTGTTAGTGTAATGATAGGATGAGGTTTAGGGTTTAGGTTTGGTTAAAATAATGCATAGGTTTAGGATTAGTGATAGGGTTAGATTTAGGAGAAGAGTTATGGTTACGGCAATGGATAGGGTTAGAGATAGGGTTAGGGCTAGGGTTAAGGTTTTGATTAGGGCTAGGTTTAGCATTAGGGTTAAGGTTAAAGCTCAGGTTAGGGCTTGGATTAGGACTAGGTTTTGTGTTAAGTTAGTGCCAGGGTTAAGGGTAAGGCTAATGTAAGTACCAGGATTACAGTTAGGGTTAAATTTAGGGTTAGGGTTAGTGGTAGGTCTAGTGTTATGTTTAGAGTTCGGGTTTGGGTGATGTTTAGACTAGGGTTAGTATTATCGTCAGAGTCAAGGTCAGTGTTCTATTTTTCAGCTTAAAATTATAATTAGAACTAAGGTTAGGGTTAGGGTTAAGGGTTAGTTTAGGTTAAGGATTAGGGTAAGGGTTCTGGCTCAGTTTTGTTTTAGGGCTAGTGTGAAAGTTAGATTTAGAATTAGGGTTAGGGTTAGGCTTAGGGTTAGGGTTTTATTTAGAGTTAAAATTAGATCTAGTTCAGGGATAGAGCTAATGATACTGCTAGGGTTAGGGCTGGGTATAGGGCTAGGATTAGGGTTCAAGTATGGGATAGGTTAAGAACTAGGGATGAGGCTAGGGTGAGAGTTAGAGTTAGTTGTAGGGCTAGGCTTATGGCTCTGGTTATGAATAGGACTAAATTAGTGGTAAGATTAGGGCTAGGGTTAGTTCTTGAGTTAGGCCTAAAGTTAGGATTAGGGTTAGGATTAAGGCTAGGATAAAGTCTGGGGTTTGTGTTTGGTTTAGGGCTAGGATTTGGGCTATGGCTAATGTCAGGACTAAGTTTATGGTTTTAGGATTAGTGTTATGGCTCGGTCTAGTGTAAGGGTTAGGTTTAGTTTAAAAGTCATCCTTAGAGCTAGGAGATTTATTAGGGTCAGGGTCAGTGTTAGAGTTTGTTTGAGGTTAGATTTTAGGTTTAGGGCTTGAATTAGCACTAGGGTGTGAGTTAGGGTAATGATAGGCTTTTGTTTAGAGTTAACATTAGGTTTAGTGTGATTGATAGGGTTAGGGTTAGCGATAGGGTTAAGGTTAGGCCTAGGGTTCTCATTATGGTAAGAGTTATGGTTAGTATAATGGATAGGATTAGAGCTAAGTTTAGGGCTAGTTTCATGGTTAGGAATAGGTCTTGAATTAGGGTGAGGGTTAGGGTTAAAACTAGGGTTAGGCTTAGGTTTATGGTTAGTATAAGAGTTAGGTTTTGAGCTAGGTTTAGGGCTAGGGTGAGGGTTATGTTTAGGATTACTTCTAGGGATAAGATTTTAGTACTAATAGTCTAAGGGTTAGGATTAGGACATCATTAGGGATAGGGTAAGATTTAGGGTAATGTATAAGATTAGATATAGATTTAGGGCTATGTTTAACGTTAGATTGAGGTTTAGGCTTAGAGTTAGGGCTACGGTTATGTTTAGGTTTATAGTAAGGGTTAGGGTTTGAGCTAGGGTTAGGTCTATGGCAAGTGTGAAGTTTAAAGTTAGGTCTAGGGTTAGTTTTCCAGTTAAGTTTAGGTATCACACTAAGCCTAGGATTATCAATAAGGTTAGGTTTAGTTTAGAGTAATGGGTAGGTTTAGAGCTATGTTTAGTGCTAGGTTTAAGGTTAGGATTAGGGTTATGGTTAGGGTTAGGGTTAGATTGAGGAATGGGTGTAGGTTTATATTTAGAGTAATGTTTAGGCTTTGAGCTAGGATTCGGACTCAGGCGATGGTTAGGTTAGGGTTAGGGTTAGGGTTATGCTTAAGGCTTGATTTAGGCCTAGGATTAGCTCTAGGTTTTGTGTTAGCTTTAGGCCTAGGGTTAGGGCTATGGGAAATGTAAGAGCTAGGGTTATGTTAAGGGCTAGTTGTAGGGATAGGTTTATGGCTAGGTCTTTTGTTAGATTTAGATTTTCGAGTAGGGTCAGATTTAAAGATAGGTTTACTCTAAAGGCAAGGTCAATGTTTGGGTTAGACTTAGTGTTAGGGTTACAGCCAGAATGAGGACTAGGTTTAGGTCTAGGGTTAGGGTTAGTGTTTGAGTTAGGGTAAGAATTACTTTTAGGGATAGGGTTAGGTTTATGTTTAGGTCTAGGGCTAGAGTTAAGGCTAGATTTAGGGTTTGGTTTAGGTGTAGGGCTCGTGTTAGTGTTTGGTCTAGGTTTAGGATCAGTTTTAGACCTAGGGTTAGTGTCAGGGGCAGAATAAGGATCAGGGTTAGCGTTATGGTTTGGGATAGGGTTAGTGCTAGAATGAGGGCTAGGGTTAGGACTATTAATAGGGTTAGGGTTTTGGTTAGCCTAAAGATTAGAGATAGCTTTAGGGTTACCATTAGGGTTAGGGTTTTTCTTAGGTTAAGGGATATCCTTAGAGCTAGGGTTAATGCTAGAGTTAGGGTTAAAGTTAGGGTTAAATATAGGTTGTGAGCTTGGATTAGGGACAGTTTTTTTGTGTTAGGGTTAGGGCTAGATTTGTGCATTGACTAATGTAAGAGCCAGTTACAATTAGGGTTACTTTTAGGGTTGGGGTTAGGGATAGGTCTAGTGTTAGGTTTAGGTTTGAGGTTAGAGTAATATTTAGAGCTAGGGTTATTGTTAGGATATGAGTCAGCATCAGGGTTAGTTTTAGGGTTAGGATTAGGACTCAAATAAGGGCTAAGGTTACTGTTAGTGTTTGGTTTAAGGTGAGGGCTGTGTTTAGAGCTAGAGTGACTGGTAGGATATCAGTCAGGGTCAGGGTTTGCTTTAAGGTTAGGGTTATGTCCTGAATTAGGGCTAGGGTTAGTGTTAGGGTTTGTTTTAAGTTTAGTGTGGTCTTTAGAGCTAGGGTCAGTGTTAGGATATGAGTCAGGGTCAGGGTAAGTTTTAAGGTTAGGGTTAGGACTCGAATTAGGGCTAGGTTTACATCTAGGTGTAGTGTTAGTGTTCGGTTTAAGTAAAGGTTTAGGGTTAGGGCTGTTGCTCAAGTTTGTTTTAGTCCTAGGTTTAGGGTTTGGGCTAGTTATAAGATTAGCATTAGGGTTAGGGCTAGTATTAGTGTTAGGCTTAGGGTTTGTGTAAGGGTTAGATTTGGATTTAGCATTAGATCTAGGATTAGGGCTAGGTTTAACTATAGGGCAAGGGTTAGGGTTATGGTCACTGTTACAGTAACAGATAGGGTTATAACTAGGGCTAGGCCTAGGGTGAGAGTTAGAGTTAGTTTTAGGCTTAGAGTTTTGGTTTGTTTTATTGATAGGGCTAAGTTAGGGCTAGGATTAGGGCTAGGGTTAGTATTCATCTTAGGCCTAGGGTTAGGCTAGGGTTATAATTAATTTTAGGGTGAATTATGGTGTTATAGCTAGGTTCAGAGTTAGGGTGAGGGTTAGAATTAGGGTTAGGTCTAGAGTTAGGGTTAGGTTTATGATTAAGCCTAGGTTTGCGGCTGGGATGAGGGCTAGGGTTTGTTGTAGGGTTAGGTCTAGAATTAGGGCTAGGGCTAATGTCAGCTCTAGTGTTACAGTTTGGGGTAGATTTCGGGTTAGGTTTGTGTCTATGTCTAGTGGAAATGTTAGGCCTCGGGTAAGGGTCAGATTTAGAGCTAGGTGTATTTTTAGGGTCAAGATCAGGGTTTTTGTTTTAGGTTAAAATTTAGGGATAGGGCTCAAATTAGCATTAGGTGTACTGTTAGGGTTAGGGTAATTGATTGGGTTAAGTTTAGCTTTCAGTGTATGTTAAGGGCAATGGAGACTTTTAGGGTTAGCAAAAGGGTTAGGGTTATCATAAAGATAATATATAGGTTTAGATCTATGTTTAGGGTTAGGGTTAGGTTAGGATTAGGGCTAGAGTTAGGTTAGGTTTTGGGTTAGGGTTAGTAACCCTAGCTTAGGCTTAGAATTATGGTTATATTTAGGGTAAAGTTTAGGTGTTGAGCTAGGCTTAGGTCTAGGACGATGGTTAGGTTTAGTTTTATGGTCAGGTTTAGGTTTAGGGTTAGGGCTAGGGTTTTCATAAGGTTTAGGATTAGGTTTATGGTAATAGATTGCATTAAACATAAGGTTAGCTTTATGGTTAAGGTTAGGCTTAGGTTTAAGTTTAGTTTTAGGCCTAGGTTTAGTGTTTGTTCTAGGGAAAGTGTTAGGGTTTGAGTTATGTTTAAGGCTATGGCAAGGTTTAGGTTTAGGGTTAGATCTAGGGTGAGGTTTATGGTTTGGGTTAAGGTTTCGTTTAGGGTTAGTGATAGAGTTACCTTTAGTATTAGGGTTAGAGTTAGGGTAATAGCTAGGGTTAGAGCTACTGTTAGGTCTAGGTTTAAATTTTGGATTAGGGCTACAGTTAGGGTTATGGTTAATGATAGTACTAGGGTTAGGTTTAGATTAAGGGTTAGACTTTGAGGTATGGTTAGGACTAAGTTGAGGGTTAGGGATGGGATTAGGAATAAAGTTGGGGTTAGGGTGAGGGTTATTCTTAGGGTAGGTTTAGGCCTCTATTAGGGTTAGGGTTATTTAAGATTTGTATTATATTTAGGCCTAGCTTTAAGGTTATGTGTAATGTAAGATCTAGGTTTCTGATTAGAGCTAGTTTTAGGGTTAGGGTTATGGCTAGTTCTAGTATTAGTTTTATGTTTTGGGTTATAGTCAGATTTATATCTAGGTTTAATGTTAGTTTCAGGGCCAGTATTCATGTTAAATTTAGGGTTAGGGTGAAATCAGAATAGGACTAGGGTTAGGTCTATTGGTATGGTTAGTGTTTGGTTTAGGTTAAGGGTTATTGTTAGGGCTAGCACTATGTTTTTGTTTAGGTCAAGGGCTAGAGTAATAGCTAGATTTAGGATTAGGTTTAGGTCTAGGGCTAGTGTTAGGGTTAGGTTTAGGTATAAGTTTACTGGTAGGGCTAGTTTCAGGTCTGTTTCAGTTTAAGTCAGGATTAGACCTATAATTAGTGTTAGGGTCAGTTTAGGGTGAGGTTGAGGTTTAGGGTTAGATCTAGAATGAGGGCTAGTGTTAGGACTAGTAACAGGGTTATTGTTTGGGTTTGGCTAAAGATTAGGTTTAGGACTAGAGTTAGAATTATGAATTGGTTTTTGCTTAGGGTAATGGATAGGATTAGAGCTAGGGTTAGGACTATGATTAGGCTTAGGTTTAGGGCTAGTTTTAGGGTTAGGGTTATGGTTAAATCCAGCATTAGGGCTCAGATTAGGGCTATTTTTGTGTTTGAGTTAGGGCTAGGGTTTTGCTTAGGCCAATGAAAGAACTAGGGTTATGATTAAGTTTTGTTTTAGGGTTAAGGTTTCAGCTAGGTCTAGTGTTAGCCTTAGTTTTAGGGTTAGGATGATATTTAGAGCTGGGTTTGTGTTTGGATATGAGTCAGGATGAGGGTTAGTTTTAGGCCTAGGACTCGAATTAGAGCTCGGTTTATGGCTACTTACAGGTTAGGGTTTGGTTTAGAGCAATGGCTCGGTTTTGTTTTAGGGCTAGGGCTTGGATTAGGGCTAGTTTTTTGGATTAGTAATAGTGTTAGAGCTAGTGGTAGAATGAGGTTTAGGGTTAAGATTAGGGTTAGATTTGGAGTTATGGTTAGATCTAGGGTTAGGGCTATGGCTAGAGTTAGGGCTCAGGTTAGGGCTATTGTGAGGGTTATGGTAATGAATAGGGTTATAAATAGAAATAGGGCTAGGGTGCGAGTTAGAGTTAGTCTTAGGGCTAGGGTTAGGGATAGATTTAAGTTTAGGGTTCAAATAGGGCTAGGATTAGTGCTATGATTAGTGTTAGGGTTAGGCCTATGGTTAGGGCTAGTGTTAGGTTTAGTTTTAGGGGAAGGAATGGGGTTATATAGCTAGATTCAATGCTAGGGCGAGGGTTATATTTAGGGCTAAGGCTAGGGTGAGGGTTCGGGTTAGGATTAATTCTAGGTTTAGGGCTAGTATGAGGGCTAGGGATTGCGTTAGGGTTAGGGCTAGGATTAGGGTTAGGGATAATGTTACGTCTAGGGTTATGGTTATGGATAGTGTTAGGGATAGGTTTATGGCTAGGTCTAGTGTAAGGGATAGGTTTAGTGTACGGGTAAGGTATAGAGCTATATTATTATTAGGGTCTGAGTATGGGTTAGGTTAAGGTTTCTGTTAAGGTTTAAGGTTAGGGCTCAAATATAGCATTAGGGTTAATGTTAGTGTTAGGGTTAGGGTTAGAGTAATGGATAGAGTTAGGTTTACAGTTCAGGTTAGGTTTAGAATAATGTATAGGGTTAGTGTTAGGGATAGGGTTCGGGTTAGGCCTAGGGTTAGCATTTGGTTTAGGCTTGTGTTTAGAGTAATGAATTGGTTTAGTGCTAGTGTTAAGGCTTAGGTTAAGGTTAGGATTAGGGCTAGGTTTTGGGTTACTCATAGTGTTAGTGTTAGGATTTGGTTTAGGGTAAATGTTAGGGATTGAGCTAGGGTTAGTGCTAGGGTGAGTGTTAGGGTTAGAATCAGGGCTACGGTTAGGGTTAGGGTTAGGGTTTGGTTTCGGGCTAGGGTTAGAATTAGGGTTAGGTTTATGTTTAAGATAATGGATAAAGTTAGAGCTAGGATTGGGGCTATGATTACTCATAGGATTAGGGATAGGGTTAGTGTTAGGGTTAGAGCTAGAGTTATGTTAAGAGTAAGGATTATAGTTTGTGCTTAGGTTAGGGCTAGGGCAAGCATTAGTTTTAGGGTTTGTTCTAGGGTTAAAGTTAAGGTTATTCTTATGTCTAGGTTTAGGGCTTGTATTAGGGCAAGGTTTTGTGTGAGGTTTATGGCTAGTGTTAGTGCTATGGGTAATGTAAGATCTAGGGTTATCATTATGGCTAGTTTTTTGGGTTAGGGTTATAGATATGTCTAGTGTTAGGTTTAAGTTTTGGGTAGGATAAGGTATAGAGACAGGTTTTGTGTTAGGGTAGACATCAGTTTTGGGGCTGGCATTGGGTTTATATTTAGGGCCTGAATTAGAACTAGGGTTAGGTTTAGGGGTAGGGTTAGTCTTTGCTTTAGGTTAATGGTTATTTGAGGGCAAGGGCTAGGTTTTATTTTAGAACTAGGGCTAGAGTTATTGTTATATTTAGGATTAATTTTAGGCTAGTGTTAGTGTTATGGTTAGATTTAAGTATAGGTTCACTGGTAAGGCTAGTGTTAGGGTTCGGCTTTAGTGTTAAGGTCAGGCTTTTATCTAGGGTTAGTGTTAGGGTCAGAATAAGGGTAAGGGTTAGGCTTCTGGTTAGGGTTAGGGTTAGAGATAGAATGTGGGCTAGGGTTAGGACAAGTCATATAGTTAGGGTTTGGTGTAAGCTAAGTGTTAAGTTTAGAACTAGGGTAGCATTAGGGTGAGAGTTTGGCTTAGGGTAAGGAATAGGTTTAGAGCTAGGGTTTGGGTTAGTGTTAGGGTTAGGGATCGGATTCGGGTTAGGGTTAGGATTATGGTTAAAGCTAGGGTTTTTGCTCAGATTAGCGCTGGAGTTTTTTGTTAGGGTTAGGGCTATGGCTAATGTAAAAATAGCTTTACAGTTAGAGATAGTTTTAGGGTTCACATTAGGACTAGGTCTACTGTTTGGGTTAGGTTTAGGATTAGGGTGATGTTTAGAGGTAGGGTTAGTTTTAGGGTCAGTGTCAGGGTCAGTATTAGTTGTAGGGATATGGTTAGGACTAGGTGTAGTGTTAGGTTTTGGTTTAGGTTAAGGGTTATTATTAGGGCTATAGCTCAGTTTTATTTGTGGGCTATGGCTAGGGTTAGGGCTAGTTTTCAAATTAAAATTAGAGTTAAGACTAGTGTTAGGCTGAGTTTTAGGCTTATATTTAGGGTTAGATTTAGATTTAGTGTTAGTTCTATGTTTAGAACTATGGCTAGGGTTAAGACTAAGGTTAGGGCTAGTCTTAAGGTTAGGCAATAGTTAAGGTTGGTACTAGAAATAGGTCTAGGGCTAGAGTTAGGGTTAGTCTTAGGGCTAGGGTTAGAGGTAAGGTTACATTTTGCAATAAATTAGGACTAGGATTAGAGCTATTTTTAATGTTAGGTTAAGGCCTAGGGTTAGGGTTAGGGTTAGTATTAGTGATAGTCTTAGGGTTAGGGTTAAGGATAGGGTAAAGGATGTGGTTATACCTAGGTTCAGAACTAGGATGAGGGTTTTAATTAGGGTTTGGGCTAGGGTTAGTGTTCGGGTTAAGATTAAGGCTAGGTTTAGTGCTAGGATGAGAGCTCGGGTTTGTGTTAGGTTTAAGGCAAGTATTAGGTAGATTGCTAATGTCAGGTCTAGGGTTATGGTTAGGGAAACTGTTAGGGTTAGTTTTATGGCTATGTTTAGTTTAAGGGTTATGTTTAGGTTAATGGTCAGTTTAGAGCTAGGTGTGTTATTAGAGTTAGTGTCTTGCTCAGAGTTTGGGTTAGGTTTTGTTTTAGTTTTATTGCTCAAATTAGCATTAGGCTTAGGGTTAGAGTTAGGGTTAGAGTAACTGATAGGTTTAGGTTTAGTGTTTAGTTCAGGTTTAGGTAAGAATAAGGTTAGTGTTAGTAATAAGTTTAGGGTTAGGCCTAAATGTGTAGGGTTAGATTTAGGTTTAGGACTAAGGTTAGTGTTAGATTTAGCATAACTGTTAGGGTTTGAGCTAGGAATAGGACTATGACAAGGGTTAGTTTTAAGGTTAGGTCTAGGGTTAGGTTTACAGTTAGGGTTAGTGTAGGTTTAGGTTTAGGACTAGGGTTAAGTTTACAGTTAGGGTTAGAGTAGGTTTAGGGTTAGGGCTAGTGTGATCATGATGTTTATATTTAGGGTTAGGGTAATGGGTGGAGTTAGAGCTGTGTTTAGAGCTATGTTTGGTTTATGCTTATGTTTAGGGTAATAGATAGGTTTAGATCTAGGGTTATGATTAGGATTAGGACTAGGGTTATGGTTAGGTTTAGATCTAGGGTTAGTGTTATGGTTAGGATTAGGGTAAGTGTTAGGGTTTGGGCTATGGTTAGGGCTAGGGCTACGGATAGGGTTAGTGTCAGTTTTAGGTTTAGAATTTAGTTTAAGTTTAGGGCCAGGGTTATCATTATGGTTAGGCTTATTTTTAGGGTAATGGATAGGGTTAGAGCTAGATTTAGGACTAGGATTATAGATAGAGTTAATCTAGGTTTAGGTTTAGGTTTAGGGCCAGTTTTAGGGTTAGGGTTAGGTTTAGGGTAATGGTTAGGGCTAGGGTTAGGTTAGGGAAAAACAAGGTGTAGTGCTCAATTTAAGGGTTGGGTTTGGGTTAGGTTAGGGCTACAGATAATGTAAGAACTAGAGTTATAATTAGGGCTACATTTAGGGTTACAATTAAGGATAGTATTAGTTTTAGGTTTAAGTATACTTTCAGGATGATGTTATAGCTAGGGTTAGTGTAAGGTCATAGTCAGGCTCATGGTTAGTTTTAGGTTTAGGTTAGGACTGGAATTAAGGCAAAAGTTATGGCTAGGTGTAGGGTTAGGTTTTGGTTTAGGTTAAGGGTTAGTGTTAAGGCTATCGCTCGGTTTTGTCTTAGGGATTTCTCTAGATTAGGGCTAGTTTTAGGATTAGTGTTAGTGTTAGAGCTAGTGTTAGTATGAGGTTTAGGCTTAGGGTTAGGTTTGGACTTAGAGTTATGGTTAGTCTAGCATTAGGGCTAGGGGTAGTTTTAGGGCTAAGGTTTGGGCAAGTGTTAAGTTTATGTTAAGGGATAGGGTTAGATCTAGGAATAGGGCTCCAGTGAGAGTTAGAGTTAGTCTTATTGCTAGTAGTAAGGTTAGGGATAAATTAGGGCTAAGATCAGGTCTAGGATTAGTGTAAGGGTTAAGTCTAGAGTTAGAGTTAGGGTTAGATTTGGGGGAAGGGATGGGGTTATAGCAAGGTTCAGAAATAGGGCGAGGGATAACATTAGGAATAGGGATAGATTTGGGGTTCCAGTTAGTATCAAGGCTAGATTTTATAGCTAGGATGAATGCTAGCATTTGTGTAAGGATTATGGCCAGAATTAAGGCTAGGGCTAATATCAGGTCTAGGATTATGGTTAGGGATAGTTTTCAGGTAAGTTTTATGGCTAGGTATAGTGTCAGAGTTAGGTTTAGAGTGAGGTTCAAGTTGAGAGCTAGGGGTATTATAATAATCAGGGTGAGGTTTTGGATTTCGGTTAGGTTGAGGTTTAGGGTTATGGCTCAAATTAGCATTAGGTTTGAGATAGGGTTAGGGTAATGGATAAGGTTAATTTTAGGCTTCTTGTTAGGTATAGGGCTCAGGTTAGATTTAGGGTAAAGGATAGGGTTAGGGATAGGCCTAGGGTTAGCATTAGGTTTATGGTTATAATTAGGATAATGGATAGGGTTAGAGCAAGGGTTAGGGCTAGGGTTATGTTTTGGATTAGGGCTAGATATAGGGTTAGGGATAGGGTTAAGGCTAGTGTTAGGTTTAGGTTATGGGTTAGTATTTGAGCTAGGGTTAGTGCTAAAGATAGGGTTAGGTTTAGGATTGGGTCTATGGTTAGGATTATGGTTACCATTAGGGTGAATGTAATGGACAGGTTTAGATGTCAGGTTAGGGTTAAGGTTAGGTTTACGTTTAAGACTTGGGTTAGTGTTAAGTTTAGCATAATTTTTAGAGTTTGAGCTAGGGTTAGGACTATGGCAAGGGTTAGGTTTAGGGTTAGGTTTAGGGTTAGGTTTACAGTTAGTGTTAGAGTAGGTTTAAGGTTAGGGCTAGGGCTTTCATGATGTTTATGTTTAGGGTTAGGGTAATGGGTGCTGTTAGAGCTAAGTTTATGTTTAGTTTTAAGTTTAGGATTAGGGCTAGTGTTAGGGTTAGGGTTAGGCTTATCATTTTCTTATGGTTAGATTAAGTGTAAGGGTCAGGGATTGAGTAAGTGTTAGGACTAAGATGAAGCTTCTGCTTAGAATCAGGGCTAGGGATAGAGTTAGGGTTAGGGTTAGGGTTAGGGTTAGGTTTAGCTTTAGGTTTAGGCTTATGTTTAGGTTAATGGATCGAGTTAGAGCTAGGGTTTGGAATATGCTTATTGTTAGGTTTAGGGATAGGATTGGGGTTAGGATTTGGGCTAGAGTTATGTTTAGGGTAAGGGCTAGGTTTTGTGCTAGTGTTAGTGATAGTGCTAGGTCGAGGATTAGGTTCAGCCTTAGGTCTAGGGAGAGGATTATGGTATGTTAAGGGTTAGGGTTAAGGTTAGGGCTAGGGTTATCATTAGCATTAGGATAATGGTTAGAGTAATGGATATGGTTAGATGTAGGTTTAGGTTTAGGTTTAGGTTTAGGGTTAGATTTAGCTTTAGGGTTAATGGTAAGGCTATGGTTATGTTTAGGTTTATGATATGTATTAGGTTTTGAGCTAGCATTAGGGCTATGGCGAGTGTTAGTTTTAGGGTTAGTTCTATTGTTAGTTTTCTGGTTATGTTTAGGGGTAAAATTAGGGTTAAGGCTAGGGTTATCAATACAGTTAGGTGTAGGTTTGGGTAAGGTGTAGGTTTAGAGCTAGGTTTAGGGATAGGTTTAAGTTTAGGGTTAGGGCTAGGGTTAGGGTTTAGAGTAAGGTATAGGTCTATTTTTATATTTATGGTAAGAGTGAGGCTTTGAGTAAGGTTTAAGACTAAGGCCAGGGTTAGGTTTAAGGTTAGGTTTAGGGCGAGGGCTAGGTTTGGGGTTTCACTTAGGGCTAGATTTAGGCATAGAATTTGCTCTAGGTTTTGTGTTAGGTTGAGGAGTAGAGTTAGGGCAATGGGAAAAGTTAGAGTTATGATTATGATTAGTTCTAGTTGTAGTGTTAGGGTTATAGCTATGTCTATTGTTAGGTTTAGGTTTTCGGTTAGGGTCAGGTTTAGAGATAGGTTTAGTGTTAAATGTGAGTGTTCAGGTTAGAGTTAGAATTAAGTTTAAAGCCAGAATTGAGACTAGGTTTATGTCTACGTGTAGGGTTAGTCTTTGCTTTAAGTTAAATGTTATTGTTAGGGCTAAGGCTAGGATATTGTTTAGGTGTAGAGCTAGAGTTAAGGCTACAATTAGGATTAAGTTTAGGTCTAGGGCTAGTGATAGGGTCTTGTTTAGGTATAAGGTTACTGGTAGGGCTAGTTTTACAGCTTGGTCTAGTGTTAGGGTCAGTTTTAAACCCAGGTTAGTGTTATGGTCAGAATAAGGGTCAGGGTTAGGGTTAAGTTTTTAGATAGGTTTCGAGCTAAGCTAGAATGAGTGCTATGGTTAGGACTATTAATATGGTGAGAGTTGTGATTAGCCTGAGGATTAGTGATATGTCTATTGTTACCATTAGTGTTAGGATTTTGCTTAGGTTTAGGGATAGGGTTAGAGCTAGTGTTAGGGGTAGTGTTAGGTTTAGGGTTAAAGCTAGGTGTAGGGCTCAGATTATGGCTAGTTTTTGTGTTAGTGTTAGGGCTAGGGTTAGGGCAACAGGTAATGTAAGAACCAGGGTTACATATAGGATTAGGGTTAGGGTTAGCAGTAGTTCTAGTGTTAGTGTTAGATTTAAGATTAGGGTGATATTTAAAGCTAGAGTTATTTTTAGGATAGGAGTCAGGGTCAGTGTTAGTTTTAGGGTTTCAGTTATAACTCGAATTAGGGCTAGGTTTACTGTTAGGGTTCTGTTTAAGGTTAGCCTCATGTTTAGAGCTAGGGTGTGTGTTAGCATGAGTCAGGGTCAGGGTTAGTTTTAAGGTTAGGGTTAGGAATTCATTAGGGCTAGGATTATTTTTTTAGTAGTTTAGGGTTTGTTTTAAATTTTAAGTTAAGTTTTAAGTTTAGATCTATTGCTAGTTTTTGTTTTATTCTTAGGGTTAGGGTTAGGGCTAGTTTTACAATTCGTATTAATGTTAGGGCTAGTGTTAGTGTTAGGCTAGACTTAGGGTTAGGGTTACATTTATAATTAGGTTTAGATCTAGGATTAGGCTAGGATTAAGGATAGGGCAAGGGTTAGGGCCAGTGTTAGAGTTATGATAAGGGATAGGGTTAGAACTAGGGATAGGGCTAGTGTCAGAGTTAAAGTTAGTGATAGGGTTGAATTAGAGTTAGGGTAGGGAATAGGGTTAAATTAGGGCTAGAATTAGTGCTAGGGTTAGTGTTTAGCTTAGGCCTAGCGATAGGGATAAGTTTAGGTTTAAGTTTAGGGTAAAGAATGTTGTCATAGTTATGTTTAGATATAGGGTGAGAGTTAAAGTTAGGGTTAGGGCTAGGGTTGGAGTTAGGGTTATTATTAAGGCAAGATTTAGGACTAGGATGAGGTATAGTGTTTGTTTTAGATTCAGGGCTAGGATTAGTGCTAGGGCTAATATCAGGTCTAGGGTTATGGTTAAAGATAGTTTTAGGGTTAGGCTTATGTCTACGTCTAGTGTAAGGGTTAGGTTTAGATAAGGGTCAGGTTTAGAGCTCGGGGAATTTTTAGGATTAGGATTTGACTTAGGTAAGGATTTAGGTTTATGGCTCAAATTAGCATTAGGGTTATTGTTGGGGTAAAGTTAGGGTTTGTTTTAAGGTTCAGGTTTGGTTTATGGTAATTGATATGATTTGCATTAGTGATAGGGCTAGGGTTAGGCTTAGGGTTAGCATTAGGGTAAGGGTTATGTTTATGGTAATTGATAGGATTAGAACTAGAGTTGTGGTTAGGAATATGCCTTAAGTTAGGGTTAGAGTTAGTATAAGAACTAGGTTTAGGGTGAGGTTTAGGGTTATGTTTAGCATAAAGGTTAGGTTTTGAACTAGGGTTAGGGCTAGGTTTAGGGTTAGGTCTATGGATCGGATTATGGTTGGTTTAGGGTTAGGGTGGTGTTTAGAGCTAGAATGAGTGTTAGGATATAAGTCAGGTTCAGCGTTATTTTTAAGGTTATGATTAGGACTCGAATTAGGGCTAGCGTTAGATCTAGGTGTAGTGCTAGTGTTTGGTTTAAGTTAAGTTTAGTGTAAGGCCTGTTGCTCGGTTTTGTGTCAGTGATATGGTTAGGGTTAGGGCTAGTTTTATGAGTAGCATTAGGGTTAGGGCTAGGGTTATGGTTAGGTTAAGGATTAAGGCTAGATTTAAGACTAGGATTAGGGCTAGGTCTTGAGTCAGGTTTATGGCAAGATTTAGGGCTATGACTAATGTCAGGTCTAGGTTTATAGTTAGTGATATTTTTAGGGTTAGGTTTATGGCTAGGTCAAATTAAAGTGTTACATTTTGGGAATTGATCAGATTAATAGCTGGGGTATTATTAGGGTCAGGGTCAGTCTTCAGGTGTGGGTTAGGTTAAGGTTTAGGGTTAAGGCTCAAATTAGCATTAAGGTTAGTATTAGGGTTAGGGTAATGGATAGTGTTAGGTTTAGGGTTCAGTTTAGGTTTAAGGTAATGGATATGGTTAGGGTTTGTGATAGGTTTAGAGTTAGGCCTTGGGTTAGCATTAGGGTTATGGTTATTGTTAGGATAATTTATAGGGTTTGACCTAGAATTAGGGCTATGATAATGGTTAGGATTAGGGCTAGAGTTAGGGTTAGGGCGAGGGTTACACTTAGGATAAGGTTTAGGCTACAGATTAGGGTTTGAGTTAGGATTTTTGCTATGACTAAGATTAATTAAGGGTTTGGTCTAGGTTTATGGCAATGGTTAGTTTAATGTTTAGGGCTAGGGTTATCATTAGGGTCAGGGTAATCAATTTAGATGTCAGTTTAAAGATAGTTTAGGTTTAGGTTAGCATTAGGTTTAGGTTTAGGATTTCAGTTAGCCTTTGAGCTAGCTTAGGTTTAGGGTTAGTTTTAGGTTCACTGTTAGTTATAGGGTTTGGTTTATTTTTAGGCTTAGGGTAGATTTAACTTTAGGTCTAGTGTTATCATTAGGGTAAAGTTTAGGGTTAGAGTAATGGGTATTGTTCGAGCTAGGATTAGTTCTAGGGTTAAGGTTAGGATTAGGGCTGAGTTTAGGTTTAGGTTTAGGCCTTGGGTTAGTGTTACTGTTAGATTAAGTTTAAGGGTTAGGGATTGAGCTAGATTTAAGGATAGGGTGAGGGTTAGTTTTACAGTCTGTGATAGGGTAGGTTTAGTGTTAGGTTTAGGGCTAGGGTTAGCATTAGGATTAGGGTTATGGTTAGTGTAATGGATAGAATTAGAGCTAGGGTTTGGGCTATGGTTACAGTTAGGATTAGGCCTAGAGTTAGGGTGAGGTTTTGGGTTTGGGTTAGGGTTAATTTAGGGTAATTTTTAGGGTTTGAGGTAGGGTTAGGAATAGAATGAGTGTTAGGGTTAGTGTTAGGGCTAAGTTTACGGTTAGAATTATGTTTTGGGTTAGGTTTAGGGCTGTCATTAGGGCTAGGTTTTGTGTGAGGTTTACGGCTAGTGTTAGGTATATGGGTAATATAAGAGCTAGAGTTTTGGTTATGGCTAGATTTAGAGTTCATCTAGTGTTAGGGTTAGTTTTTTGTGTTAGAATAAGGTTTAGATCTAGAGTTTTTGTTAGGGTAATTGTCAGGGTTCAGGTTAGGATTAGGTTTAACGTTAGGTCCAGAATGAGGACTAAGGTTAGTTCTAGGGGTATAGTTAGTGTTTGGTTTAAGTTAAAGGTTATTGTTAGGGCTAAGGCTAGGGTTCTGGATACATTTAGGATTAGGTTTAGGTTTAGGGCTAGTGTTATTGTTAGGTTTAGGTTTAGGGTTAATGCTAGGGCTAGTGTTAGGTTTCAGATAAGGGTTAAGGCCAGGATTAAATCTAGGTTTAGTGTTAGGGTTAGAATAAGGGTCAGGGTTAATGTTGGTGTTTGGGTTAAGTTTTAGAGCTAGGATGAGGGTTAGGGTTAGGACTAGTAATAGAGTTAGGGTTTGGGGTAGGCATATAATTAAGTTTAGGACTAGGGTAGCAATAGGGTGAGTGTTTGACTAAGTGTAAGAAATAGGGTTAAAGCTAGGATTAGGACTAAGTATAGGGTTAGGGTTACAGCCAGGGTTAGGGTTATGGTTAAAGCTAGGGTTGGTCCTTGGATTAGTGCTAGGTTTTGCGTTAGGTTTAGGACTATGGCTAATTTAAGATCTGACATTATGATTCGGGCTAGTTTTAGGGTTATGTTGAGGGTGAGGTCTAGTGTTAGGTTTAGGTTTAGGGCTACGGTGATGTGTATAGCTAGGGTTAGTGTTAAGGTCAGAGTAAGGGTTACTATTACTTCTAGTGTTAGGGTTAGTGTTAGGACTCGAAATAGGGGTAGGGTTAGGGCTAGGTGTAGGGTTAGGGTTTGGTTTAGGTTAAAATTTTTGGTCCGTGAAATTCCTCGGTTTCTCTTGAGAGCTAGGGCTTGGGTTAGGGCTAGTTTTCAAATTTGCATCAGGGTTAGAGCTAGTGTTAGGGTGTGGTTTAGGCTTAGGGTTAGGGTTAGATTTATAGTTAGGTTGTTTCTCCATGGTTAGCTTTCCCCCCGCCCTCTGTCTTTATAGAGGCACTTCCCACTGATGGTTTTGAAAAAAAAAAGAAGATAAATAATCAAACATGGCTGGAAGTACAAACCATATATCAATAGTAACTCTAAACGTTAATGGCTTAAACTCTCCAATAAATCGACATAGGCTGGTAACATGGATTAAAAAAACAAATGCAACAATATGCTGCTTCCAGGAGACACATCTGATTGGAAAAGACATACACAGGCTGAAGGTGAAAGGTTGGGAAAAAATATACCACACACATGGTCCTCGTAAGCAAGCAGGGGTGGCCATCCTCATATCGAATAAAATTGACTTCAAGACTAAATTAATCAAAAGGGATAAGGAAGGACATTATATACTGTTAAAAGGAACCATTCACCAACAAGACATAACAATTATCAATATTTATGCACCAAATAATGGTGCTGTGACGTTCATAAAACAAATTCTCCTAAAGTTCAAGAATCAAATAGACCACAACACAATAATTATGGGTGACTTCAACACACCTCTCTCACAATTGGACAGATCCTCCAAACAAAAGCTGAATAAAGAAACTATAAAACTCAATATCACAATCAACAACCTAGACTTAACTGACATATATAGAATATATCAACCATCATCAGTGGATATACTTTTTTCTCAGCAACACATGGATCCTTCTCAAAAATAGACCATATATTATGCCATAGGGCAACCCTCAGTAAATATACAGGGGTGGAGATAATACCATGCATATTATCTGATCATAATGGAATGAAACTGGAAATCAATGATAAAAGAAGGAAGGAAAAATCCTACATCACATGGGAAATGAACAATATGTTACTGAATGATCAATGGGTTACAGAAGACATAAAGGAGGAAATAAAAAAAATTCTTAGAGATAAATGAAAATACAGACACAACATATCGGAATCTATGGGACACAATGAAAGTGGTTTTAAGAGGGAAATTCATCGCTTGGAGGTCATTCCTCAAAAAAAGGAAAAACCAACAAATAAATGAGCTCACACTTCATCTCAAAGCCCTAGAAAAGGAAGAGCAAAACAACAGCAAATGTAGCAGAAGGCAAGAAATAATTAAAATCAGAGCAGAAATCAACGAAATTGAAACAAAAGAAACTATTGAAAAAATTAACAAAACTAAAAGTTGGTTCTTTGAAAAAATAAATAAGATCGACAGACCCTTAGCCATGCTAACGAAGAGAAGAAGAGAGAGAACTCAAATTACTAACATACGGGATGAAAAAGGCAATATCACAACAGACGCTACAGAAATACAGAAGACAATTAGAAATTATTTTGAAAACCTATATTCCAATAAAATAGAAGATAGTGAAGACAACGATAAATTCCTTAAGTCATATGATTTGCCCAGACTGAGTCAGGAGGATACTCACAACTTAAACAGACCAATAACAATAGATGAAATAGAAGAAGCAATCAAAAGACTTCCAACCAAGAAAAGCCCAGGACCGGATGGGTATACAGTGGAGTTTTACAAAACCTTTAAGGAAGAATTAATACCAATACTTTTCAAGTTATTTCAGGAAATAGAAAAAGAAGGAGCTCTGCCAAATTCATTCTATGAGGCCAACATCACCCTGATTCCGAAACCAGACAAAGACACCTCAAAGAAAGAAAACTACAGACCAATATCTCTGATGAACCTAGATGCAAAAATCCTCAATAAAATTCTGGCGAATCGGATACAAAGGCACATCAATAAAATTGTGCACCATGATCAAGTAGGATTCATCCCTGGGATGCAAGGATGGTTCAATATACGGAAATCAATAAATGTTATTCACCACATCAATAGAATTAAAAATAAGAACCATATGATCATCTCAATAGATGCAGAAAAAGCATTCGACAAAGTACAGCATCCCTTTATGTTCAAAACATTAGAAAAACTAGGGATAACAGGAACTTACCTCGACATTGTAAAAGCTATCTATGCTAAGCCTCAGGCTAGCATCATTCTCAATGGAGAAAAATTGAAGGCATTCCCTCTAAAATCTGGAACAAGACAGGGATGCCCTCTATCACCACTTCTATTCAATATAGTTCTCGAAACACTGGCCAGAGCAATTAGACAGACGAAAGAAATTAAAGGCATAAAAATAGGAAAGGAAGAACTTAAATTATCACTATTTGCAGATGACATGATTCTATACCGAGAAGACCCAAAAGGGTCTACAAAAAAACTACTAGAACTAATAAATGAATTCAGCAAAGTGGCAGGTTATAAAATCAACATGCATAAATCAAAGGCATTTCTGTATATCAGCGACAAAACTTCTGAAACGGAAATGAGGAAAAACACTCCATTCACAATATCCTCAAAAAAAATAAAATACGTGGGAATCAACCTAACAAAAGAGGTGAAAGATACATACAATGAAAACTACAAAACCCTAAAAAGAGAAGTAGAAGAAGATCTTAGAAGATGGAAAAATATACCCTGTTCATGGATAGGCAGAACTAACATCATCAAAATGGCGATATTACCAAAAGTTCTCTATAGGTTTAATGCAATGCCAATCAAAATCCCAACGGCATTTCTTGTAGAAATGGATAAAGCAATCATGAAATTCATATGGAAAAATAAAAGACCCAGAATAGCAAAAGCAATACTAAGCAGGAAGTGCGAATCAGGCGGTATAGCGATACCAGACTTAAAACTATATTACAGAGCAATAGTAACAAAAACAGCAAGGTACTGGTACCAAAACAGGAGGGTGGACCAATGGTACAGAATAGAGGACACAGAGACTAATCCACAAAGCTACAACTATCTTATATTTGATAAAAGAGCTAAAAGCATGCAATGGAGGGAGGATAGCATCTTCAACAAATGGTGCTGGGAAAACTGGAAATCTATATGCAACAAAATGAAACTGAAACCCCTCCTCTCGCCATGCACAAAAGTTAACTCAAAGTGGATCAAGGAGCTAGATATCAAATCAGAGACTCTGCGTCTGATAGAAGAAAAAGTTGGCTCCGATCTACATATTGTAGGGTCGGGCTCCAAATTCCTTAATAGGACACCCATAGCACAAAAGTTGATAACAAGAATCAACAAATGGGACTTACTTAAACTGAAAAGTTTTCTCTCAGCAAGAGAAACAATAAAAGAGGTAAATAGGGAGCCTACATCATGGGAACAAATTTTTACTCCTCACACTTCAGATAGAGCCCTAATATCCAGAGTATACAAAGAACTCAAAAAATTAAACAATAAGAAAACAAATAACCCAATCAACAAATGGGCCAAAGACCTGAACAGACACTTCTCAGAGGAGGACATACAATCAATCAACAAGTACATGAAAAAATGCTCACCATCTCTAGCGGTCAGAGAAATGCAAATCAAAAACACCCTAAGATACCATCTCACTCCAGTAAGATTGGCAGCCATTATGAAGTCAAACAACAACAAGTGCTGGAGAGGATGTGGGGAAAAGGGTACTCTTGTACATTGCTGGTGGGACTGCAAACTGGTGCGGCCAATCTGGAAAGCAGTATGGAGATTCCTGGGAAAGCTGGGAATGGAACCACCACTTGACCCAGCTATTGCCTTTCTTGGACTATTCCCTGAAGACCTTAAAAGAGCGTACTACAGGGATACTGCTACATCGATGTTCATAGCAGCACAATTCACAATTGCTAGACTGTGGAACCAACCCAGATGCCCTTAGATGAATGGATTAAAAAATGTGGTATTTATACACCATGGAGTATTACGCAGCACTAAAAAATGACAAAATCATAGAATTTGCAGGGAAATGGATGGCACTAGAGCAGATTATGCTTAGTGAAGCTAGCCAATCCCTAAAAAACAAATACCAAATGTCTTCTTTGATATAATGAGAGCAACTAAGAACAGAGCAGGGAGGAAGAGCAGGAAGAAAAGATTAACATTAAACAGATACATGAGGTGGGATGGAAAGGGAGAGAAAAGGGAAATTGCATGGTAATGGAGGGAGACCCTCATTGTTATACAAAATTACATATAAGAGGTTGTGAGGGGAATGGGAAAGTAAACAAGGAGAGAAATGAATTACAGTGGATGGGGTAGAGAGAGAAGATGGGAGGGGAGGGAGGGGGATAGTAGAGGATAGGAAAGGTAGCAGAATACAACAGTTACTAATAGGGCATTATGTAAAAATGTGGATGTGTAACCGATGTGATTCTGCAATCTGTATTTGGGGTAAAATTGGGAGTTCATAACCATCTTGAATCTAATGTATGAAATATGATATGTCAAGATCTTTATAATGTTTTGAACAAGCAATAAAAAATAAATTAAAAAAAAAAGATTTATAGTTAGGGTTAGATCTAGGTTTAGGGCTATGGCAAAGTTTAAGTCTAGGATTAGGTCTAGGGTTTTAGTTATCAAAAGGGATAGGGTTAGAACTAGGGATAGGGATAGGGCAAGAGTTAAAGTTAGTCTTAGTGATAGGGTTAAATTTAGGGTTAGAATTAGGGCTTAATTAGAGCTTGGATTAGAGCTAGGGTTAGTATTAAGGCTGAGCCAAGGTTTATGGCTAGGTTTATGCTTATGGTTATGGTTATGTATGATGTTATAGCTAGCTTTAGAACTAGGGCTAGGGTTTGAATTAGGGTAAGGTCTAAGTTTAGGGTTAGGTTTAGGATTAAGGCTAAGATTATGGCTAGGATTAGGTCTAGAGTTTGTTTTAGGGCTAGGGCTTCATTAGGGCTAGGGCCAATATTAGGTCTAGTGTCATGGTTAGAGATAGTTTTAGGGTTAAGATTATTAGGGTTAGGATTAGGGTTATGTATTTTGTTAGGTTTAAGGTTCAGTTTAGGTTTTGGGTAATGTTTAAGTTTACGGTTAGGAATAGGTTTAGGGTTATCCTAGGGTTAGCATTAGGGTTAGGATTAGGATTAGGGTAATGGATAGGATTAAAGCTCGGGTTAGGGCTATGTTTATGGTTAGGATTAAGGCTAGGGTTAGGATTAGGTTTTGGGTTATGTCAGGCCTTAGGGTTAGGGTTAGGATTATGATGAGGTTTTCGGATAGAATTATTGTTATGATTAGGGTTAAAGGTAGTGTTACGCCTCCGATTAGGGATAAGTTTTGGGTTAGGTTAGGGCTAGGTTTAGGGCTACAGCCAATGTAGGAACTAGGGTTATGATTAGAATTAGTTTTACAGTTATGGTTAGTTCTAGGTCTAGGGTTAGGTTTAGGTTTATTTTTTTTGAGTGATGTTTAGAGCTAGGGTTAGTGTTAGGGTAAGAGTAAGGGTCAGGGTTTTTTTTAGGGTTAGGGATAGGACTAGGGTTAGAGCTAGGTTTAGGGTTAGGTGTAGGCTTAGGTTTTTTTATTTTAAAGGTTAGGGTTAGGGCTATGTCTCGGTTGATTAGAAGGGCTAGGGCTATGTTAGGGGTAGTTTTAGGATTAGCATTAGTGTTACGGCTTGGGTTAGTGAGAGGTTTATCTTAGGGTTAGGGTTAGATTTAGAGTTAGGGTTAGATATAGGATTAGGGCTAGAGATAGGCTTTGGGATAATGTAAAGGCAAATGATAGGATTATGGTAAGGGATAGGGTTAGAACTAAAAATAGGACTAGGGGGAGTGTGAGAGTTAGATTTAGGGCTAGGGTTAGGTTAGGTTTAGGGCTAAATTAGGACTAGTATTAAGTCTATTGTTTGTATTAGGGTTACATCTAGTTTAGGCTTATGTTTAGGTTTAGGGATAGCATTAGGTTTAGGGGATGGGATGGGGTTAGAGCTAGTTTTAGGGCTAGGTCAAATGTTAGAATTTTAGTTAGGGCTATGGTTATGGTTTGATTAAGTAATAAGGCTAGGTTTAGGGCTAGGGTGAGGGCTAGGGTTTGTTTTATGTTTATGGCAAGGATTAGGGCTAGGGCTAGTGTCAGTTCTAGGCTTACGTTAGGGATACATTGAGGGTTAGATTTATGGCTAGGTCTAGTGTAAGCTTTCAGTTTGGGGTAAAGGTCAGTTTTAGAGGTAGGGGTATTATTAGGGTTAAATTTAGGTTCCGGGTTGGGTTTAGTTTATGGTTTAGGTTTAGAGCTTGAATTAGCATTAGGCTTTGGTTAGGACAATGGTAGGTTTGGATTAGGGTTCATGTTAGGGGTAGGGTAATTTATAGGGTTAGAGTTAGCAAAAGGGTAAGGGTTACGCCTAGGGTTAGACTTATGGTTATGATTGTGCTTAGGGTAAGGTATAGGGTTAGGTCTTAGTTTATGCTTATTATTAGGGCTAGAATTAGGGTTAGGCCTAGGGTTAGGGTTAGGTTCAGGTTTAGGGTATGTTTTAGCTTTTGAGCTATGGTTATCACTAGGGCAAATGTTAGGTTTAGGGTTAGGTCTAGGTTATAGTTATGGTTAGAGTCAAGGTTATAATTATGGTTAGGGACAGGGTTATCATTAGGTTTAGGGTATTGGATAGGGTTTGATGTCGTGTTAGGTTTAGGGTTAGGATTAGGTTTAAGCTTAACGTTAGGTTTAGGGATAGGTTTAGTGTTAGGTTTAGGGTAATGTTTGGGGTTTGAGCAAGGGTTAGCTCTATGGCAAGGGTTAGGTTTATGGTTATGTCTAGGATTAGGGTTAGGGTAAATTTAGGGTAAGGGCTAGGGTTATCATCAGGGTAAGTGTTAGGTTTAGATTAATGGGTAGGGTTAGAGCTAGGATTAGGTCTAGGGTTATCATTAAGATTACGGTTAGAGCTACAGTAATATGTAGGCTTAGAGCTAGGGTTAAGGATAGGGTTAAGTTTAGGATTAGGGGTAGGGTTAAAGTTAGGTTTATGTTTAGGCCATGGGTTAGTGTTAGGGTTAGGTTAAGTTTAAGGGTTAGAGATTGAGCTATTGTTTGGACTAAGACGAGGATTAGGATTAGAGTCAGTATGAGGGTTATTTGCAAAGGTTAGCATTAGGGTTACGGTTAGAGTTGTGGTAATGGATAGAGTTAGAGGTAGGTTTTGGCCTATGGTGATAGCTAGTTTCAGGGTTAGTGATATGGCTGGTCTAGTGGTAGGGTTATGCTTTTTGTTAGGATAAATTTTAGAGCTAGGGTTTTTGTTAGGGTAATGGTCAGTGTTCAGTTTAGGGTTAGGTTTAGTTTTAGGGCCAGCATTAGGACTAGGGTTTGGTCTAGGGGAAGGGTTAGTGTTTGGGTTAGGTTAAGAGTTATTATAAGGGCTAGGACTAACTTTTTGTTTAGGGCTAGGCCAAGAGTTATCACTAGATAAAGTATTAAGTGTAGGTTTTGGTCTAGTGTTAGGGTAAGGTTTAGTTATAGGGTTACAGGTAGGGCCAATGTTAGGTGTAAGTTTAGGGTCAGGATCAGGTTTAGACTTATGATTAGTGTTAGGGTCAGAATAAGGGTCAGGGCTAGGGTTAGAGTTTGGGATAGTGATAGAGCTAGATTGAGGATTAAGGTTAGGACTATTAATAGAGTTAGATTTTGGGTTAGGGTAATAATTATGTTTAGAACTAGGGTAGCTTTAGGGTTAGAGTTTGGCTTAGCGTAAGGGATAGGGTTAGCGCTAGTGATAGGGCTAGGGTTGGGGTTAGGGTTAGGGCTAGTGTTAAGTTTAGGGTTAGGGTTAAAGCAAGGATAAGAGCTTGGATTAGGGCTAGTCTAGGTTTTGTGTTAGCTTTAGGGCTACGGCTAATGTAAGAACTAGGGTTATGATTAGGGCCAATTTTAGGTTTAGTGTTACATCTAGGTTTAGTGTTTGGTTAGGTTTAGGGTTAGGGATATGTTTAGGGTAATGGATAGGTTAGGATAGGCGAATGTGTGAGGGTTAGGCCAAGGGTTAGCATAAGGGTTAGGTTTAGGGTTAGGGTTAGGGTAATGGATAGAGTTAGTGCTAGGGTTAGGTCTATGGTTATTGTTAGTGTTAGTGTTAGAGTTAGTGTTAGTTTTAGGTTAAGTGCATGGGTTAAATTTAGGGTTAGGTTTAGGGTAAGGGTTAGGACTTGGTTTAGGTTTTGAGTTAGGGTTAAAGGTAGGTTTGGGGCTCGCATTAGGGATAGATTTTGGGTAACATTACGTCTATTGTTAGGGATACATCTAATGTAAGTTCTAGGATTATGATTAAGGCCTATTTTAGGGTTAAGGTTAGGGCTAAGTTTAGTTTTATGGTTACGTTTACATTCAGGGTGATATTTTGAGCTAAGGTTAGTGTTAGGTTCAGAGTCAGGGTCAGGGTGAGTTTTAGGGTTCGGGATAGTACTTGAAATAATTGTAGGCTTAGGACTAGATGAAGGATTACAATTTGGTTTAGGTTAAGTTTTAGGGTTAGTGCTATGGCTCCTTATGTTTTAGGGCTAAGGATAAAGTTAAAGGTAGTTTTACAATTAACGTTAATGTTACTGCTATTGATTGGGTATGTTTAGGCTTTGGGGTCCATTTAGAATTATGGTTAATTCTAGGCTTAGGGCTATGGCTAGGGTTAGGGATAAGGTTAGGTCTTGTGTTTGGGTTATCTTAAGGGATAGGGTTAGAAATAAGAATAGAGCTAGGGCAATAGTTAGAGTTAGTCTTAAGACTATGGCTATGGTTAAGTTTAGGGCTAAATTAAGGCTATGTTTAAGATTAGGTTTAGGGTTAGGTTTAGGGGAAGGGATGAGGTTATAGCTAGGTTTAGGGCAAGGGAAATGATTAGAATTAGGTTTAGGTCTTGGGTTAGATTTGTGTAGGAATTAAGGCTAGATTTGGGGTTAGGATGAGGGCTAGGGTTTGTGTTAAGGTTAAGGCAAGTTTTAGGGACAGGGATAATGTCAGGTTTAGGATTATGGCTGAAGATAGTTATAGGGTTAGGTTCATGGCTAGGTCTAATGTTAGGTTTAGGGTAAGACCCAGGTTAAGAGTAAGGTGTATTTTTAGGTTCAGGGTTAGGTTTCGGGTTTGTGTTATGTTAATTATTAAGTTTAGGGCTCAAAATAGCGTTAGGGTAAGAATTACGGTTAGGTTAATAATAGGTTTAGTTTTAAGATTTAGATTAAGATTAGGGTAATTGGTAGAGTTAGGGTTAGTGATAGGGTTAGGGTTAGGCCTAGGGTTAGTATTTGGTTAGGGTTATTGTTAGGGTAATGAATAGCATTAGTGCTAGGGTTAGGGCTAGGGTTTTGGATAGGATAAGGGCTAGAGTTAGGGTTAGGGCTAGGGTTAGGGTTCAGTTTTGGGTTAGGTTTAGGGTACAGGTTAGATTTTTAGCTAGGGTTAGTGCTAGGGTGAGGGTTAGGTTTCGGATTATGTCTAGGGTTAGATTTAGAGTTAAGTTTAGGTTTAGTGTTAGGGTTACAGCTAAGGTTATCTTTAGAGTTAGGTTAATGGATAGCCTTAGATGTCAGGTTAGGGTTAGAGGTAGCTTTAGATTTAGGGTTAAGGTTAGGGTTAGGACTAATGTTATCATTAGATTTTGGGTAATGTATAGGGTTAGATGTCAGTTTAGGTTTAGGGGTAGTTTTAGGTTTAGGGTTAGTGTTAGGGTTTGGGCTAGGGTTAGTGTTAGAGTAGTTTTAGGGTTTTATGTAGGGTTAAGGCTATGATTATGGTTAGATTTAGGGTTAGGTGTAGGATTATGTTTACAATTAGGATTAGAGCTAGGGTTATCATTAGGTTTAAGGTTCGGTTTAGGGTAATGGATAATTTTAGATATAGTGCTAGGGCTAGTGTTAACATTATGATTAGGGCCTGGATAAGGAATAGGTTTAGGGATAGGGCTAGGGTTATGTTTATGGTTCAATTTGGGGTTTCCTCTAGGGTTAGGTCTAAGGTGAGGGTTGGGGTTACTGTGAGGGGTAGGCTTAGGGTAAGGGATAAGGTTAGGTTAGTGCTAGGGTTATGCTTTGGGCTATATTTAAGCCTAGGATTAGGGCTAGGTTTTGTGTTAGGTTTAGCGCTAGTTTTAGAGCTATGGTAATGTAAGTGTTATGTTTATGGTTATGGCTAGGTCTAGTGTTAGCTTTAGGTTTCTGTTAGAGTCAGTTTTATAGCTAGGGTTAGTGTTAGTGTCAGGGTCTGTGTTTAGATTAGGGTCAGGGTTAGGGTTAGATCCAGAATTAGGATTGGTTAGGTCTAGAGGTAAGGTTAGTGTTTGGTTTAGGTTAAGATTATCATTAGAGCTAGGGTAGTTTTTTGTTTAGGTCTTGGTTAAAGATATGTCTAGGTTTAGGATTAGGTTTAATCTTGGGCTAGTGTTACTGTTAGGTTTAGATATAAGGTTATGGTAAGGCTAGTGTTAGGGTTTGATTTAGGTTCAGAGTCAGAATAAGGGTAAGGGTTAGGGTTAGAATTTGGGTTATGGTTATAACAAGAATGAGGGCTAGGGTTAGGACTAGTAAAAGGTTTAGGGTTCGGGTTAGACTAAGGATTAGTTTTAGGACTAGAATTAGCATTAGGTTTGGGGGTTGGCTAGGGTAAATTATAAGGTTAGAGCTAGGGTTTGAGCTAGGTTTCGGGTTAGGGTTAGGGCTAGTATTAAGTTTAAGTTTAGGGTGAAACCTAGGGTTAGGTATCAGATTTGCGCTAGGTTTCAGTTAGCATTAGGTTTAGAGTTATGGCTAATATATGATCTAGGGTTATGATTAGAACTAGTTTTAGAATTAGCTTTAGGACCAGGTCTAGTGTTAGGTTAAGGTTTAGGTTTAGGATGATGTTTTGCTGTAGGGTTAGTGTTAATGTCAAAGACAGGTTTAGGGGTAGTTTTAAGGTTAAGATTAGGACTTAAATTAGGGATAGGCTTAGGGCTAGGTATAAGGTTAGGGTTTAGTTTAGGTAAAAGTTTAGGGTTAGTGTTATTTCTCAGTTTTGATTTAGGGCTAAGCCTATGGTTAGGGCTAGTTTTAGGATTAGCATTATAGTAAGGACTAGTTTTAGGGTTAAGTTTAGGTGTAAAATTAGGGTTAGATCTAGGGTTAGGACAAAGTGTAAGGTTAGGGTTAGGGTTATTCTAGGCTATGGTTAGGAATAAGGTTACTGTAAGTGATAGGGTTAGAATTAAGGCTAGGGCTAGGGCGAGAGTTATAGTTAGTCTTAAAGCTAGGATTAGGGTTATGTTTAGGATTAGGGCTATGGTTAGTGTTATGGTTAGTCCTAGTGTTAAGTTTAGGGCTAGGTTTAACGTTAGGGTTAGGGTTTGGGTTAGGTTTAGGATAAGCAATTTGTTTATAACTAGGTTTAGGGCTAGGGAAAGGGTTAGATTTAGGGTTAGGGTTATGATTAAGGCTAGGGTTCTGGCTAGGATGAGAGCTAGTGTTCGTGTTAGGGTTAGGGCTAGGATTAGGGCTAGGGCTAATGTCAGGTATAGGGTTACAGTTAGACATAGGTTTTGGTTTATGTTTATGATTAGGTCTAGTGTAAGGATTAGATTTCAGGTAATGGTGAAGTTTATAGCTGTTTGTTTTATTAGGGTCATTGTTTGGTTTAGGTTAAGATTTAGGTTAAGATTTAGGTTAAGAGCTCGAATTAGCATTAGGGTCAGAGTTAGGGTTAAGTAAATGAATAGGCTTAGGGTTTAGGGTTCACGTTAGTTTTGGAGCAATGGATAGGTTTAAGGACTGTGATAGGGTTAGAGTTAAGCCTAGGGTTAGCATTAGGTTAGGGTTATGGTTAGGATAATTGATATAATTAGATCTAAGTTTAGGGCTAGGGTTATCATTAGGATTAGGGCTAGTGTTAGGGTAGTTGATATAATTAGAGCTATGGTTAGGGCTATGGTCAAGGTTAAACGTAGGGCTAGTTTTAGGCTAGGGTTTGGGATAGAGCTAGGGTTATGTTAAGTGTAAAGGTTTGGCTTTGGGTCTAAAGCGAAGCTTAGGGTTAATATTAGGGCTAGGGTTAGGTTTATTGTCACACTTAGGGCTATGTTCAGGCCTAAAATTAGGGCTAGGTTTTGTGTTTGTTTAGACTAGGGTAATGTAAGAGCTAGGGTTATGTTTAAGGCTACTTTTAGGGTTAGGGTTATGGCTTGGTCTAGTGTTATTATTAGGTTTTGTTTTTGGGTGTGCTTTGGAGCTAGGGTTATGTTAGGGTCAGGGCCAGTGTTCAAGGTAGAGTTAGTGTTGGGTTTAGTGCCAGAATTAGGACTAGGATTAAGTCTAGAGGTATGGTTAGTGTTTGGGTTAGGTTAAGGTCTATTGTTAGGGCTAGGGCTAGGTTGTTGTTCAGGTCTAGGGCTAGAGATATGGCTAGATATAGGATTAGGTTTATTTCTAGTGCTAGTGTTAGGCTTAGGTTTAAGTATATGATTACCAGTAGGGCTAATGTTAGGGTTTGGATTCAGGTTAGGATCAGGTTTATACCTGCAATTAGTGTTAGGGTCAGAATAAGTGTCAGGTTTAGGGTTTGGGTTTGGGTTAGGATTAGAGCTAGAATGAAGTTTAGGATTAGGACTAGTAATAGGGTTAGGTTTGGGGTTAGGCTAAAATTAGGGTTAGGACTAAGGTTAAAATTAGGTTTAGGGTTTAGCTTAAGGTAATGGATAGGGTAAAATCTGGGTTTAGATCTAGGGTTAGTGTATGGATTAGGAATATTTTTAGGGTTAGGTTTAAAACTAGGATTAGCGCTAGTCTTAGGGCCAGGTTTTGGGTTAGGTTGGGGCTAGTTTTAGGCCAACAACTAATGTATAAACCAGGGTTATGATTAGGGCTACTTTTTGGTTAAGTGTTACGGCTAGATCAAGTGTTAGGGTTAGGGTTACCGTTAGCGTGATATTTAGAGCTATGGTTATTGTTAGGGTCAGGGTTTGTTTTCAGGTTATAGTTAGGGTTAGGATTAAACCCAGAATTATCACTAGAGTTAGGTCTAGGGGTAGGGTTATTGTTTGTGTTAGGTTAAGTTTTATCACTAGGGCTAGGGCTAGGTTTCTGTTTAGGTCTAGGTCTAGAGATATGTCTAGAGTTAGGATTAGGTTTAGGTGTAGGGCTAGTGTTAGGGTTAGGTTTAGGTATAGGTTTATTGCTAGTGCTAGTGTTAGGGTTTGGTTTATGGTTCGGGTCATACGAACCATATGGTTTGGTTTAGACATACGGTTACTGTTAGGATCAAAATAAGTGTCAGGGTTAAGTATAGGGTTTGGGTTATGGTTAGAGCTAGAATGAGGGCTAGGGTTAGGACTAGTAATAGGGTGAGGGTTTGGGTTAGGCTAAGGATTAGGGTTAGGCCTAGGGTTAGCATTAGGGTTAGGGTTAGGTTAGGGTAAGCGATAGAATTAGAGCTAGGATTAGGGCTATGTTTAGGGTTAGGGTTAGGGCTAGTGTTAGGTTTAGGTTTAGGGTTAAAGCTCGGGTTAGGTCTTGCATTAAGGCTAGGTTTTGGTTAGAGTTAGGGCTAGTTTTAGAGTTAAGGCCAATGTATGGACTAGGGTTACAATTTGGGCTATTTATAGGATTAGGGTTAGGACTAGGTCTAGTGAAAGTGTTAGGTATAACTTTTAGAGCTAGGGTTAGTTTTAGGGACAAATTCAATATCAGAATAGTTTTAGGATGAGGGTTTGAACTCTAATTAGGGCTAGGGTAACTGCTATGTTTAGGGTAAGTTTTTGGTTTAGGTGAAGTTTTAAAGTTAGGGCTATGGCTCGGTTTTGTTTTAGGGCTAGGGCTATGGTTAGGGCTAGTTTTAGGCTTAGCATTAGGTTTAAGGCTAGTGTTAGGTTTAGGTTTAGGCTTAGGGTTAAAGTTAGATTTCGATTTAGGATTAAATCTAGGGTTAGGTCTAGGGCTAAGTATAGAGCTACTGTTAGGTCTTGGTTTATGGCTGGAATTAGAATTATTGTAAGGGATAGTTTTATAACTAGGAATAGGGCTAGGGTGAGAGTCAGAGTTGGTCTTATGGCTAAGCTTAGAGTTTGGTTAGGTATAGGGCTTAATTAGGGATAGTAATAGGGCTAGGTTTATGGTTATGTTTAGGCCTAGGATTAGTTTTAGGCTTATTGTTAGGTTTGGTGTAAGCAATGGGGTTAGAGCTAGGGATAGGGCTAGGGTGAATGTTAGAATTAGGGTTAGGGCTAGGCTTTCTCTAGAGTTATGATTAAGGCTAGGTTTAGGGCTAGGATGAGGGCTAGGGTTTTTCTTAGGGTTAGGGCTAGGATTAGTGTTAGGGTGATTGTCAGATCTAGGGTTATGGTAAGGGATAGTTTTAGGTTTAGGTTTATGGCTATGTTTAGTGTGAGTGTTAGGTTTAGGGTAAGGGTCAAGTTTAGAGCTAGGATATTATTAGGGTCAGGGTCAGTTTAGGGTTTTGTTTTAGAGTTAGTTTTAGGGTAATGGATTCATTAGGTTTAGCGATTGGGTTAGGTTTAGCATTAGGGTTAAGCTATGTTTTATGCAATGGATAGATTTAGAGCTAGGGTTAGGCCTAGGTTATGGTTTGGATTACATCTAGGATTAGGGCTAGGTTTAGGGATAGGGCTAGGGTGTGATTTGGGGTAAGTTTTAGGGTTTTGGGTTATGGCTCAAAGTAGACTTAGGGTTTGGTTTAGGTAATGATATGGTTTGGTTGAGGGTTCTGGTTAGATTTAGCATAATGGATAGGGTTACAGTTAGGCATAGGGTTAGATTTAGGCCTAGGGTTAGCGTTATAATTAGGGTTATGTTTAGGGTAATTGATGGGGTTAGAGCTAAATTTAGGGCTAGGGTTATGTATAGGATTAGGTGTAGGGTTAGGGTTAGGGTTATGGGTTTGGTTTGTGTTATGTTTAATGCTAGAATTATGGCTAAGGCAATTGTCAGGTCCAGGGTTATAGTTAGCAATAGTTTTAGGGTTAGGTTTATGGCTAGGTCTAGTATAAGGGTTAGGTTTAGGGTAGGGTCAGGGTTAAAGCTAGGTATATTATCACAGAAAGGGTCAGAGTTAGGCTTTGGGTTAGGTTAAGGTTTAGGTATAGGGCTTGAATTAGCATTATGGTTAGGGTTAGGGTAATGATAGGGTTAAGTTTAGGGTTCAGGTTTGGTTTAGGTTAATGAAATAGGTTAGGGTAGGGATAAGTTTAGGGTTAGGCCTAGGGTTACCATTAGATTTATGGTTATGGTTAGGGTAATGGATAGGGTTATAACTAGTGATACAGCTAGGGTAATGGTTAGATTTCTGGCAAGTTTTAGGGTAAGGTTTAGGGCTAGGTTCTGGTTTAGGGTTAGGTTTTATGTTAGTATTATAGCTACGGTTAAGACTCGAATTAGGGCTTGGTTTGGGGTTTGGTTAGGGCTAGGTTTAGGGCTATGGCTAATGTATGAACTACTGTTGCAATTAGTGCTAGTTTTAGGGTTAGGGTTAGGGCTAGGTCTAGTGTTATGTTTAGGTTTAGGATTAGGATGATGTTTAGTGCAAGGGTTATTGTTAGAATCAGTGTCAGAGTCAGGGATAGTTTTAGGGTTAGAGTTAGAACTCGAATTAGGGCTAAAGTTAGTACTAGGTGTATGGTTAGGGTTTGGTTTAAGTTAATTTTTAGCGATATAGGTTGATTTTGTTTTAGGACTAGGGCTACGGTTACAGCTAGATTATGGATTAGCATCAGGGTTAGGGCTAGTGTTAGGTTGAGGTATAGGCTTAGGGTTAGGGATAGATTTAGAGTTAGGGTTAGATCTAGGGTTAGGGCTACAGCTAGGGCTAGGGTTAGGGTGAGGGTTAGGGTTATTGTAATGAATATGGTTCGAACTAGGGATACGGCAATGGTGAGAATTAGAGTTAGTCATAGTATTAATCTTACGGTTAGGGTAAAGGTTAGGGCTAGGTTTAGGTCTACATTAGGGCTAGGATTAGGGATAGGGTTACTGTTAGGTTTAGGGCTAAATTAGGGCTAGTATTAAAGCTAGGGTTAGTGTTAGGGTTAGACCAATGGGTTGGGATAGAATTAGGGTTAGCATTGTTGTTAAGGTTAAGTTTAGGTGAATGAGTGGTGTTATAGCTAGCTTTATGACTAGGGTGAGTGTTAGAATTAGGATTAGGCCTAAGGTTATGGTTCAGTTTAGGATTAAGGCTAGGTTTAGGGCTAGGTTAAGGGCTAGCGTTTCTGTTAGGGTTATGGCTAGGACCAGGTCTAGTGCTAATATCAGGTCTAGGGTTAATGATAAGGATAATTTTAGGATTAGGTTATGGCTAGGTATAGTGTAAGAGTTAGGTTTAGATTAAAGGTCAGCTTTAGGGCTAGGGTTATTATTATGGTCATGGTCAGAATATGCATTAGCTTCTGGTTTAGCTAAAGGTTTAAGATTAGAGCTCAGATTAGCATTAGGTTTAGGTTTAGGGCTAGTGTAAATGATAGGGTTTAGTTTAGGTTTCAGTTAAGGTTTAGGGTAATGGATGTGTTAGGTTTAGTGATTGGGTTAGGTTTAGCATTAGGGTTAGGCTATGCTTAATGTAATGGATAGGTTTAGAGCTAGGGTTAGGGCTGGGTTATGGTTTAGATTAAGTCTAGGATTAGGGCTAGGTTTAGTGATAGGGCTAGGGTGTGATTTGGGGTAAGATTTAGGGTTATGGTAAGTGTTAGGTTTTGGGCTAGGGTTATGGTTAAGTTAGGGTAAGGGTAAGTGTTTGAGCTAAGGTTAGGGCTAGAGTGAGAGTTAGGTTTAGGTTTATGTCTAGGTTTACCTTTATGGTTAGAGTTAGGTTTAGTGTTAGGGATAGGGTTTTAATTAGGGTTAGGGTAATGGATATGTTTAGAGCTAAACTTCAGCCTAGGTTTAATGTTAGGATTAGGGCTAGGGTTAGGGTTAGGGTTTAGGATAGAGGTAGGGTTATGTTTAGTGTAAAGGTTAGGCTTTGAGCTAGGGTTAGGTCTAAGTTGAGGCTTAGGTTAGGGCTAGGTTTAGGGCTATGGTTAGGCTGAGTGTTATGCTTAGAGCTAAGTTTAGGCCTAGGATTAGGCTTAGGTTTGTGTTAGGTTTAGGGCTAGGGTCAGGACTATGGGTAATGTAAGAGCTAGGGTTATGTTTATTGCTAGTTTTAGGGTTAGTGTTATGGCTAGTTCCAATATTTGTTCTAAGTTTTGTGTTTGGGTTAGTGTCAGGTATAAAGATAGGTTAATATTTGGAATCAGATTCAGTTTTTGGGGTAGGGTTCAGGTTAGGGATAGATCCAGAATTAGGACTAGGTTTAGGTATAGGCTTAGGGTAAGTGTTTAGTTTAGGTTAAGGGTTATGATTAGGGCTAGTGCTAGGTTTTTTGTTTAGGTCTAGGTCTAGAGTTATATCAATATTTAGGATTAGCTTTGGGTCTAGGTCTAGTGTTAGGCTTAGGAATAGGTATAAGGTTACCAGTAGGGCTAGTGTTAGTGTTTGGTTTAGGGTTAGGGTTAGGTTTAGACCTAGGGTTACTGTTTGGGTCTGATGAGAATCAGGGTTATGTTTAGAGGTAGAATAAGGGCTAAGGTTAAGACTAGTATTATGGTTAGAGTTGAAGTTAGGCTAAGGATTAGGATTTGGACTAGGATTAGAATTTGGGTTAGGGTTTGGGTTTGGCTTAGTGTAAGGAATAGAGTTAGACTTAGGGTTAGGGCTATTGTTTGGGTTAGGGTTAGGCCTAGTATATGGGTAAAAGCGAGGGTTAGGGCTTGGATTAGGTGTAGAATTTGTGTTACAGTCAGGGCTACGGTTAGGACAATGACTAATGTATGTACTAGGGTTATGATTAAGGCTAGATTTATGATTAGGTCAAGGCTAGATATAGTCTTAGGGTTAATTTATGTTTAGGGTGATGTTTAGAACTAGGATTAGTTGTAAGGTCAGTCTCAGGGTCAGGGTTAGTTTTAGAGTTAGTTTTAGAGTTAGTTGTAGGGTTAGGTTTTGATTTAGGTTAAGGGTTAGGATTAGGGCTATGGCTTGGTTTTGGTTTATGCCTAGGGTTATGGATAGGGCACTTTTTAGAATTAGCGTTATGGTTAGGGGTAGTGTTAGGGTTTGGTTTAGGCTTATTGTTACAGTTAAATATAGAGTTAGGTTTAGATTTAGATTTAGGCTTAGATCTAGGATTAAGATTAAGGCTAAGGATAGAACCAGGGCTAGGGCTAGGGCTAGGGCAAGAGTTAGAGTTAGTCTTATGGCTAGGTTTAAGGTTAGGATAGGGTTAAATAAAGGGTAGGATAAGCACTAAGCTTTGTGTTAGGCCTAGGTTTATGGCGAGAGTTAAGGTTAGGTTTAGGGTTTTGGTTAATTTTGGGATACAGGATGAGGTTATAGGTAGGTTTATGCCTAGGGTGAGGAATAGAATTAGGGTTAGGGCTCAGGTTATTGTTCAGGTTAGGATTAAGCTCAGGATTAGGCCTAGGATTACGGCTAGGTCTAATTTCAGGTCCAGTGTTATGGTTAAAAATATTTTTAGGGTTAGGTTTATGGCTATGTCAAGTGTAAGGGTTAGGTTTAGGGTTAGAGTCAGGTTTAGAGCTAAGAGTACTCTTAGGGTCAGTGTCACGATTAGTGTTTTGGATACGTTAATGCTTAATGTTAGGGCTTGAATTAGCATTAGAGTTAGGAAGAGGGTAAAGAAAGTGTTGGGCTTAAGTTTCAGGTTAGGTTAAGGGTAATGGATAGGGTTAGGATTAGGGATACGGTTTGTTTTAAACCCAGGTTTAGCATTAGGGTTAGGATTATGGATTGGGTAATAGATAGGGTTATAGATAGGGGTACGGCTAGGGTTATTGTTACAATTATTAATAGGTTTAGGCTTAGGGTTAGGGTTAGGGATAAATCTAGGGTTATGGCTAGGGTTATAGTTACAATTAGTGATAGGGTTAGGGTTAGGGGTAAATCTAGCAATAGTGCTCGGAATAAGACTAGGTTTTGCATTAAGTTATGGCTAGGTTTAGGGTAACGACTAATGTAAGAACCAGGGTTGCAATTAGAGCTAATTTTAATGTTAGGGTTAGGGCTAGGTCTATTATTACATTTAGGCATATGGTTATGGTGGTGTTTAGAGCTAGGGTTAGGGTTAAGGCCAGAGTCAGGTTCAGGTTACTTTTAGGGTTTGGCTTTAAACTCAAATTAGGGCTAGAGTTAAGGCTAAGTGTAGGGTTAGGGCTTAGTTTATATTTAGGATTAGGTCTATGGTTTGGTTTTTTTAGGGCTAGAGTTAGTGCTAGTTTTAGGATTAGCCTTATGGTTAGGGTTAGGGTTAGGTTTAGGTTTAAGCTAAGATTTTGTGTTAGATTTAGAGTTAGGGTATGATCTAGGACTGCTGCTATGGCTATGAATAATGCTAGTATTAAATCTATGGTTTGGGCTAGGATTAGGATTCCAGTAAAGTATAGGGTTAGAACTAGTTTTAGGACTAATGTGAGAGTTAGAGCTAGTCTTTGAGCTAGAGTTAAGGTTAAGGTTATGTATAGGGCTAAGTTAGGTCTAAGATTAGGGCTAGGGTTATAGTGAAAACTAAAACCTAGCCTGAAACCTAAACTTAACACTATCTTTAATCCTAATCCTAACTCTAAATTTAGGCCTAGGGTTATGGTTAGGTTTATAATTAAGGCTATATTTAGGGCTAGGATAAGGGCTAGGTTTTGTGCTAGGGTTAGGGCTAGTATCAGGCTAGGGCTAATATCAGTTCTAGGGTTATGCTTAGGAATAGTTTTAGGGTTAGTTTTATGGCTAGGTCTAGTGTAAGGGTTAGGTATATGGTAAGAGTGAGGTTTCGAGCTAATGGAATTATTAGTGTCAGTTTCAGTGTTAGGGTTTGATTTAGGTTTCAGTTTAAGGTTAGGGCTCAAATTAGCATTAGTTTTAGGGTAAGGGTAATGAATAGATTAGGTCTAGGGTTAAGGGTAGGTTTAGGGTAATTGATAAGTTTGGGGAGAGTGATATGTTTAGTGTTAGGTGTAGGGTTAGCATTAGGTTAAAGTTTATGTTTAGGGTAATGATAGAGTTAGACTTAAGTATAGGGTAGGGTTATGGTTAGGATTAGGTCTTGATTTAGGGTTAGAGTGAGAGTTAGAAGTAGGGTTCTGTTAAGGTTATGTTTAGCATAAGTTTTAGGTTCTGAGTTATGGTTAGGGCTAGACTGAGAGTTAGGTTCAGGATTAGGTCTAGGGATAGGATTATGGTAGTTTTTTGGTTAGAGTTACAGGTACAATTAGACCTAGAATTAGTGGTAGGGTCAGTAAAAGGGTCATGGATAGTGTTAGGGATTTGGATAGGGTTAGATATAGAATGAGGACAAGGGTAAGGGCTATTAATATGGTCAGTGTTTTTATTAGCCTAAGGATTAGTGATAGGTCTAGGGTTACCCTTAGGTTAAGGGTTTTGCTTAGAGTAAGGGATTGGTTTAGAGCTAGGGTTAGGGCTATAGTTATGGTTAGAGATAGGTTAAAGCTAGGTTTAGGGCTCGGATTAGGCCTAGGTTTTGTGTTAGGATTAGGGCTAGGGTTAGGGCAATGGCTAATGTAAGAAATGGGGTTATCTTTAGGGTTAGTTTTTTTTTGTTAGTGTATGGGTTAGGTTTAGTGTTAGTGTTAGGTTTAAGTTTAGGGTGATATTTTTACCTAGTGTTTGTGTTAGGATAGTAATCAGGGTCAGGCTTAGTTTTAGGGTTAGAGTTAGAACTTGAAATAGGCGTAGGGTTACTTTAGTGTTCAGTTTAAGATGAGTGTTTAGCGCTAGGGTGAGGGTTAGGATTTGAGTCAGGGTCAGGGTTGTTATTAGGATTAGGTTTAGGACTCGAACTAGGGCTAGGGTTAAGTCTAGTAGTAGTGTTAGGGTTTGATTTAAGTTAAGGTTTAGGTTTAGGGCTAACGATTTTGTTTTAGTCCTAGGGTTAGGGTTAGGGCTAGTGTTAGTGTTAGGCTTAGGCTTAGTGTTAGGGTTAAATTTGGAATTAGGGTTAGATTTAGGGTTAGGGCTAGAACTAAGAATAGGGCAAGGGTTATAGCTAGGTTTAGGGTTATGGTAAGGGATAGGGTTAGAATTAGGGATAGGGCTAGGGATAGAGTCTTAGGGCTAAGTTTAGGGTTAGGGTTAGGGATAGGGCTAAATTAGGGCTAGGATTAGGGATACGTTTAGTGTTTAGTTTAAGCCTAGGGTTAGGGTTAGGGTTAGGGTAAGTGGTTAGAATTAGAGTTTAGAGTTTAGGTTTCGAGTTAGGGCAAAGTTTGTGGTAAGGGATGGCTTTATAGCTAGGTTTAGAGTTAGGGTGAATCTTATAATTAGGGTTAGGGCTGTGGTTAAGGTTATTGTTATGATTAAGGATAGGTTTCAGGCTATGATGAGGGCTAGGTTTTTTTTTTTTTTTTTTTTAGGGTTAGGGCTGTGATTAGTGCTAGGACTAATTTCAGGTACAGAATTATAATTAAAGATACATTTAGGATTAGGATTATGGGTACGTCTAGTGTAATTGTTAGTTTTAGGTTTAGTGTCAGTTTTAGAGCTAGGAGTATTATTAGGGTCAAGTTCTGGGGTAGGGTTTGGGAAAGGTTAAGGTTTAAAATTAGGGCTCAAATTAGCATTAGGGTTAGTGTTAGGTTTAGGGTTATGGTAATGGATAGAGTTAGAAATCAGTTTAGGGCTAGGATTATTTATGGTTATGATTAGTGCTAGATTTGGGCTTAAGTTAGTGGTTTGGTTAGGGTTACGGCTAATGTAAGTACTAAGATTATGATTATGGCTAATTTTACTGTTTTTGCACTGGGTTTACTGTTAGTTTTAGGTTTAGTGTTAGGGTTATGTTTAGACCTCGTGTTAGTGTTATGGTCAGAGTAAGGATCAGGGTTAGTTTCAGGGTTTGGCTTATAACTGAAATTACAGGTGGGGTTAAGGCTAGGTGTAGGGTTAGATTGTGGTTTAGGTTAAGGGTTAGGGTCAGAGCTGTGACTTAGTTTGGTTTTTGGGCTATGGTTAGGGTTAGTTAAATTTTTAGGATTAGTGTTAGGGTTAGGGCTAGTCTTAGTCTCAGGCTTCGGTTTAGGGTTAAATTGAGAGTTAGATTTAGTGTTAGGGTTAGGGCTAGTCTTAGTCTCAGGCTTCGGTTTGGGGTTAAATTAAGAGTTAGATTTTTATCTAAGGTTTGTGCTAGGGCTAAGGATAGGGCAAGGGTTAGGTCTAGGATGTGGGATAGGGTTAGTTTTATGGTAATGGATAGGATTAGAATGAGTGATAGGGCCATTGTGAGAGTTAAAGTTATTCTTAGGGCTAGGGTTATGGTTAGGGTTAGGGATAGGGCTAAATTATAGCTATGGTTAGTGTTAGGGCTAGGGTTAGAGATAGTTTTAGAATTAGCATCAGGTTTAGGGCTAGTTTTAGGCTTACACATCGAGTTAGAGTTAGATTTTAAAGTTAGGTTTTGATCTAGTGTTAAAGCTAGGGCTAAGGATAGGGCAATAGTGAGAAAAAGGGTTAGGGTTAGAGTTAGGTTATGGTAAGCATAAGGGATGTGGTTTTGGCTAGGTTTAGGGCTAGGGTAAGGGTTACTATTGGGGTTAGGACTTAGTTAGGGTTAGGGTTATGATTAAGGCTTGGTTTATGGATAGGATGAGGTTTAGTGTGTCCGTTAGGGATAGGGATAGTATTAGGGCTATGGCTAATATCAGGTCTAGGGTTATAGTTAGGGCTAGAATTAGTGTGAGGTGTATGGCTTGGTCCAGTGTAAGGATTAGGTTTATGGTAAGATTCAGGTTTATATCTAGGGTTATTTTTAGATTCAGGTTCAGGTTTAGGGTTTGGGTTAGTTTAGAGTTTATGTTTAGGGTAAGACAGAGTTAGTTTTAGGTTTTAGGTTTGGTTTAGTGTAATGGATAGGTAGGGTTAGGCCTAGGGTTAGCTTAAGGGTTATGGTTATTGTTAGGGTAATGGATAGGTTTAGACCTAATGTTAGGGCTAGGGTTATATATGGGATTTTGGCTAGTTTTGTGTTAGGGTTAGGTTTAAATTTAGCGTTAAAGCTAGGTTTAGGACTCCATTTAAGGTAGTTTTGGGGTTAGGTTAGGGCTAGGGTTAAGGCTATGATGAATGTATGAAATAGGGTTATGATTAGTGCTAGTTGTAGCGTTAGGGTTAGGTCTACATCTAGTGTTAGGTTGAGGTTTACAGTGAATATGATGTTTAAATCCAGGGTTAGTGGTAGGGTAAAAGTCAGGGTCAGGTTTAGTTATTGGGTTAGTGTTAGGATTAGAATTAGGGATATGGTTAGGGCTAGGTGTAGGGTTAGAATTTGGTTTAGGTTAAGGGTTAGGGTTATGGCTATGGCTTGGTTTTGTTTTAGGGCTAGGGATAGTGTTAGGGCTAGTTTTAGGATTAGCATTAGCATTAGAGCTAGTGTTAGGTTTAGGTTCAGGTTTAAATTTAGGGGTAGATTTAGAGTTAGGGTTAGATCTAGGGTTATGGCCAGGGCTATGAATAGGGCTAAGATTAGACCAAGAGTTAGGGCTAGGATTAGGGTTCTAGTAAGGGAAAGTGTTAGAACTAAAGTTAGAGTTAAGGTGAGATTTAGAGTTAGTCTTTGGGCTAGGGTTAGTGTTAGGGTTAGGGATAGGGCTAAATTAGGGCTAAGATTAGGGCTAGGATTAGTGTTAGGTTCAGGCCTAGGACTTGGGTTAGGGATAAAATTAAGACTATGTTTAGGGCCAGGATAAGGTAAAGGGTTTGTATTAGGGTTAGGGCTAGGACTATGGCTAGGGTTAATATCAGGTCCAGGGTTAAGGTTAGGAAGAGTTTTAGGGTTAGGTTTATGGCTAGGTCTAGTGTAAGGGTCAGGTTTATTGCTAGGGAAATTATTAAGGTCATGGTCAATATTAGGGTTTGGTTTAGGTTTGAGGTTAGGATTAGGGCTCAAATTAACATTAGGGTTAGGGTTAGCATAATGATATAATTAGGTTTATGGTAATTGATAAGTTTGGGGAAAACAATAGGGTTATGTTTAAGCCTAGGGTTAGCATTATGGTAAGGGTTATGTTTAGGGTAATGGATACAGTTAGAGTTAAGGTTAGGGCTATGGTTATTGTTAGGATTAGGTCTTGTGTAGGATTAAGGTGAGGTTAGAACTAGTGCTAGGTTAAGGGTTATGTTTAGCATAAGGGTTAGGTTCTGAGGTATGGCTAGGGCTCGGCTGAGAGTTAGGTTCAGAGTTAGGTCTAGGGATAGGATCATGGTAAACTTTGGGTTAGGGTTGGGATTAGGGTTAGACCTAGGTTTAGTGTTAGGGTCAGAATAAGAGTCAGCATTAGGGTTAGGTTTTGGGATAGTGTTAGAGCTAAAATGAAGGCGAAGTTTAGGATTATTATTAGGGTTAGGGTTTTAGTTAGTCTAAGGACTAGGGATAGGTCTAGGTTTACTCTTATGTTTAGGGTTTCGGGAGGGTAAGTGGTTGATTCATATCTAGGGTTAGGGCTATGGTTAGAGTTAGAATTAGAGTTAAATCTTGGTTTAGGGCTCGGTTTAGGAGTAGTTTTTGAGTTAGGTATAGGGCTAGGATTACGGTAACAGCTATTGTAAGAACTAGGGTTACCATTAGGGTTAGTTTTAGGGTTAGGGTTAGGGGTAGTTTGAGTGCAAGTGTTAGGTTTAATGTTAGGGTAACATTTATAGCTATGGTTCTTTTTAGGATAGGAGTCATGGTCAGGGTTAGTTTTAGGGTTAGCATTGATACTCGAATTAGGGCTATTTTTAATGTTAGTGTTTGGTTTGAGTTTAGGGTGGTGTTTAGAGCTAGGGTGAGTGTTAGGATATGAGTCAGTGCCAGGGTTAGTATTAAGGTGAGGCTTAGGAGTCAAATTAGTGCTAGGTTTAGGTCTAGGTGTAGTGTTAGTGTTTGGTTTAAGTTAAGGTGTAGGGTTAGGGCTATTGCTCAGTTTTGGTTTACTGCTAGGATTAGCGTTAGGGCTACTTTTACAATTATCCTTAGGGTTAGGGCTAGTGTTAGTTTTAGGCTTAGGCTAAGGATTAAGGTTTGATTTAGAGATAGGGTTAGGCCTGGGACTAACTTTTAGGCAAGTATTAGGGCTAATGTTAGGTTTACAGTAGCAGATAGGATAGAACTAGGGATAGGGCTAGGGCTAGAGCAAGAGTTGATTTTGTCTTAGGACTAGGGTTAGGATAGGATTAGATATAGAGCTAAATTATGGCTAGGATTAGGGCTAGGTTTTGTGTTTAGCTTAATCCTAGGGTTAGGGTTAGGTTTAAATTTAGGTTAAGGGATGACATTATAGCTAAATTTAGAGGTAGTATGAGGGTTAGAATTAAGGTTTGGTGTAGGGCTAGAGTTAGGTTTATGATTAAGGCTAGGTTTTGGGCTAGGATGAGGGCTAGGTGTGTTTTAGGGTTAGAACTAGGATTAGGGCTAGAACAAATCTCAGATCCAGAATTATATTTAAAGATAGTTTTAGGGTTAGATTTATGGCTACGTCTAGGCTAAGGGTTAGGTGTTGGGTTATGGTCAAGTTTAGAGGTAGGGGTATTATTAGGGTCAAGGTCTGGGTTAGGGTTTGGGATAGGATAAGATTTCAAGTTTAGGCTTGAATTAGTTTTATAATTACGGTTAGGGTAATGGTAGGGTTAGGTTTAGAATTTATGTTAGGTTTAGGATAATGGAAAGGTTAGGATTCATGATAGTGTTAGGTTTATGCCTAAGGTTATCATTATCATTAGTGTTATGGTTATGTTAATGGATAGATTTAGAGATCAGTTTAAGGGTAAAGTTATGGTTACAATTAGGGCTGGTGTTATGGTTAGGTTAGGTTTAAAGCTAGGGTTAGGGCTCACATTAGGGTTAGGGTTTTGGTTGTTAGGGCCAGTGTTAGGGTTACAGCTAATGCAAGTACTAGGTTTACAATTAGGGCTAGTTTAGGGTTTTAGTGCTAGGTTTAGTGTTAGGGTTAGGTTTACTTTTAGGGTGATGTTTAGAGCTAGAACTGTTAGGGTCAGTGTCAGGTTCAGGTTTAGTTTTAGGCTTTGGCTTCCAACTCGAATTAGGGCTAGGATTAAGTCTAAGTGTAAGGCTAGGGTTTGTGTTAGGTTAATGGTTAGGGTTAGAGCTATGGCTTGGTTTTGTTTTAGGGAAAGGGCTAGCATTAGTGCTTGTTTTAGGATTAGTGTTATGGTTTTGGCTAGTGTTAGGTTTAGGCTTAGGCTTTGGGTTAGGGATAGATTTAGAGTTACGTTTTGCCTAAGGTTAGTGCTAGGGATAATGATAGGGAAAGGTTTGGCACTAGGGTTAGGACTAGGGTTAGGTTTATGGTAAAGAATAGTGTTAGAATGAGTGATAGGTCTACTGTGAGAGTTCGAGTTAGTCTTAGGGCTAGGTTTCATGTTAGGTTTAGGGATAGGGCTAAATTATGGCTAGGGGTATGTTAGGGCTAGCATTAGGGCTAATTTTAGGATTAGGCTTAGGCATCAATTTAGGGTTAGATTTAGAGTTAGGTTTCGATCTAGGGTTAGTGCTAGCGCTAAGGATAAGGCAAGGGTTACCACTAGGTTTAGGATTAGAGTTAGGGTTTATTTTAGGGTAGGACATATTGTTATATCTAGGTTTAGGGCAAGGGAGAGGTTTAGTATTAGGGTTAGAACAAGGGTTATGGTTAGGGTTATGATTAAGGCTATGTTTAGGGCTACGATAAGAACTAGGATTTGTTCTAGGGTTAGGGATAGTATTAGGGCTATGGTTAATTTCAAGACTAGGATTACAGTTAAGGATAGGGTCCAGTTTAGATCTAGGGTGGAATCAGGGTCAGGATTAGGGTTTGGGTTAAGTTAGCATTTAGGTGGAGGGCTCAAATTAATGTTAGATTTATGGTTAGGGTAAAGGCAGGGTTAGATTTAGGGTTTAGGTTTGGTTTAGTGTAATTTATAGGGTTAGGGTTATGCCTAGGGTTATCAGAAGGGTTAGGGTTATCATTAGGGTAATGGATAGGTTTAGCCCTAAGGTTAGGGCTAGGGTTATGTATAGGATTAGGGCTAGTGTTTGGGTTAGGGTTAGGTTTAAGTTTAGGGTTAAAGCTAGGTTTAGGACTTGGATTAAGGCTAGGTTTTGGGTTAGGTTAGGGCTAGGTTTAAGACTACTGCTACTGTATGAAGTAGGTTTATGATTACAGCTAGTTATATGGTTAGACTTAGATCTAGGCCTAGTGTTAAGGTTAGGTTTATGGTGATGATGATGTATAGAGCCAGGATAAGTGTTAGGGTCAGAGTCAGGGTCAGGGTTAGATTTCAGGTTAGGGTTAGAGTATAATTAGGGATAGATTAGGGGTTAGGTTATGATTAGGGTTTGATTAAGGTTAAGAATTAAGGTTAGGGCTATGATTCGGTTTTGTTTTACGGCTAGGGGTATGGTTAGGGCTAGTTTTAAGATTAGTCTTAGAGTTAGGGCTACTGTAAGTGTGAGTTTAGGCTTAGGTTAAGGGTTAGGGATAAGAGTAGATTTATGGTTAGATTTAGTCTTAGGGTTAGGGTTAAATTTAGAGATAGGTTGAGATATAGGTTTTGAGATAGGGTTAAGTATAGGGCTAGGGTAGGGCTACGTTTAGGGCTAGGTGTATGATTATGGTAGGGGATAGTGTTAGAACTAGGTATAGAGCTAGTGTTAGAGTTCGTCTCAGGGCTAGATTTAGCGTTAAGGATAGGGCTAAATTAGGGCTTGGATTAGCGCTAGGGTTAGTGTTAGGTTTAGGGTAAGGGATGGGAATATAGCTAGTTTTAGGACTAGGGTGAGGTTTAGGCTAAGGTTAGAATTAACATTAAGGTTAGGCTTATGATCAAGGTGAGGTTTATGGCTAGGATGTTGGCTAACTTTTGTATTAGGGTTAGGGCTAGGATTAGAGCTAGGGCTAATGTCAGGTCTAGGGTAGGTTTAGGGATAGTTTTAGGGTTAGGTTTATGGCTAGGTCTATTATAAAAGTTAGGTTACTTGCTAGGGTCCGGTTTAGAGCTATGGATATTATTAGAGTCAGGGTCAAGTTTAGGGTTAGAGTTAGGTTAAGTTTTAGGTTTAGGGCTCAAGTTAGTCTTATAGTTATCTTAGGGTAATGAATAAGGTTAGAGCTTGGTTTAGGGCTAGGGTTATGGTTAGGATTAGGTCTAGGGTTAGGCTTAGGGTTATAGTTAGGGCTAGGGTTATTGTTAGGGTTAGCTTTAGGGTTAAAGCTAAGGTAGGGCTTGGATTAAGGGTAGGTTTTGTGATAGGTTAGGGCTATGGCTAATGTAAGAACTAGTGTAATGATTAAGACTAGCTTTATGGTTAATGTTAGGGCTAGGTGTAGTTTTAGGCTTAGTTTTGAGTTTAGGGTGAAGTTTAAAGCTAGCTTTAGTGTTAGTGTCAGGGACAAACTTTGGGTAGGGTAATGGTTAGGGTTAAAGCAAGAATTAGGACTAGGTCTAAAGGTAGGGTTAGATTTTGAGTTAGGTTAAGGGTAATTGTTAAGGCTAGGTATACTTTGCTTTTAGGTCTAGAGCTATAGTTATGGCTAGATTTAGAATTAGGTTTAGGTCTATGGCTAGTGTTAGGGTTAGGTTTAGGTGTAAGGTTACCAGTAGGGCTAGTGTTAGGGATCGGTTTAGGGTTAGGTTTAGATTTAGACCCTAGATTAGTGTTAGGGTCAGAATAATGATCAGGGATAGGGTTTGGGTTTGGGTTATGGTTAGATCTAGAATGAAGGCTAGTGTTAGGACTAGTAATAGAGTTAGGTTTTGGTTAGGCTAACGATTAGTGCTAAAAATACAGTTAGCATTAAGGTGAGGGTTTGGCTTAGGGCAAGGTATAGGTTTAGAGCTAGGGTTAGAGTCAGGTTTAGGGTTAAAGCTCATGTTAGGGCTTGGATTAGGGCTAGATTTGTATTGGGGATAGGGCTAGTGTTATGGTTATGGCTATTTTAAGAAATAGGGTTATGATTAGGGTTAGTTTTAGGGTTAAGTTTAGGGCTAGGTCTAGTGTTAGGGTTAGGTTTATAGTTAGGGTGATTTTTAGAGCTAGGTTTAGTGCTTGCATATGAGTCAGGCTGAAGGTTCAGTTTAGGGTTAGGGTTAGGTTTCAAATTAGGGCTAGGTTTGGGGCTCGTGTAGGGTTAGGGCTTGGTCTAAGATAAGAGTTAGTATTAGTTTTGTTTTAGGGCTAGGGCTAGGGTTAGAGCTAATTTTAGGTTTAGCATTAGGGTTAGAGCTAGTTTCAGGATTAGGCTGAGGCATCAGGTTAGGTTTAGTTTTAGAGGTAGGTTTCGATCTAGAGTTAGTACTAGGGCTAAGGATAGTGCAAGTGTAATGACTAGTGTTAGGGCTTTGGTTAGGGTTATGGTATGGGATAGGGTTAGAAGTAGGGATAGGTCTTGTGTGAGAATTATAGTTAGTCTTAATTCTAGGGTTCAGGTTAGGGTTATGAATAGGGATATATTAGGGCTAGGATTTGGGCTAGGTTTAATGTTAGGGTTAGGGCTAGAGTTAGGGTTATTATTAGGGCTAGAGCTAGGGTTACTATTAAGGTAAGGGTTAGGGTTAAGCTATGGTTAGGGCTAGGAGGAGTGTTAGGTTTAGTATTAGATCTACGTTATGGTTATGTTTATGGTTAGGGTTAGGGTTGGGGTTAGGGCTAGGGTTTTCATTAGGGATAGGTTTAGTTTTAGAGTAATGTATTGGATTAGATGTAAGATTAGGTATACGGTTAAGTTTAGGTTATGGATAAATTTAGGTTTAGGGATAGATTTAGTTTTGATTCATGGGAAGGTTTAGGGTTAAGTTTATGGCAAAGTTTAGGTTAAGGGTTAGGTCGAGGGTTGGTTTTATCATTAGGTTTAGAAATAGGTTAGGTTTATGGCTAGGGTTATTATTAGGGTTAGGGTTAGGGTTAGGGTAATGTTAGCTTAGAGCTAGGGTTAGTACTAGGCTTAAGGTTAGGATTAGGGCTAGGGTTAGGTTTATATTTACAAATAGGGCTAAGGTTATATATAGGCTAAGGGTTAGGCTTTGAGCTAGGGTTATGTCTAAGGCGAGGTTTAGGGTTAGGGCTACATTTAGGATTATGGTTTTGGTTAGGGTAGGTTTAGGCCTCGGATTAGGGCTAAGTTTTGTGTTAGGTTTAGGCCTAGCGTTAAGGCTATGTGTAATGTAAGATCTAGGGTTCTGATTAGAGCTAGTTTTAGGGTTAGGGTTATGGCTGTGTCTAGTGTTATGTTTAGGTTTTGGGTTAGGTTCAGGTTTAGAGCTAGGTTTAGTGTTAGTGTTAGGGTCAGTGTTAAGGTTAGAGTTAGGTTTAGGGTGAAAGCCAGAATTTGGAATAGGGTTAGGTCTAGGGATTGTGTTAGTGTTTTCTTTTGGTTAAGGATTATGTTAGGGCTAGGGCTCAGGGTTTTTTTAGGTCTAGGTCTAGAGTTAATACTATATTTAGGATTAGGCTTAGGTCTCGGGCTTCTGTTAGGGTTAGCTTTAGGTATTAGTCTACTGGTAGGGCTAGTTTTACAGTTTTGTTTAGGGTTAGGGTCAGATTTAGAATGAAGGTTTGTGTTAGTGTAAGGATTTGAGTTAGGCTTAGAGATAGAATGAGGGCTAGGGTTAGGACTAGTAATAGGGTTAGGGTTTGGATTAGGCTATGTATTAGAATTATGACTAAGGTTAGCATTATGGATAGGGTTTGGCTTAGGGTAAGTGATAGAGTTAGAGCTAGGTTTAGGAATATGTTTAGTGTTAGGTTTAGGGCTAGGTCTAGGTTTAGGTTTAGGTTTACTTCTAGGTTTAGGGCTCAGATTAGGGCTAGTTTTTCTGTTAGGTTTAGGGCTATGGTTAGAGCTATGGGTAATATAAAATCTGAGGTTATGATTAGAGTTAGTATTTGGTCTAGATCTAGTATTAGTGCTATCTTTAGGGTTAGTGTGATATTTAGAATTAAGATTAGTGTTAGAATATAAGTCAGGGTCAAGGTTATTTTTAGGACTAGGAGATGAATTAGAGGTAGAAGGGTATGACTAGGTTTAAGGTTAGGTTTTGGTTTAGTTTAACATTTAGGGTTAGGACAATCGCTCGGTTTTGCTTAAGGGATAAGGCTAGGGTTACAGATAGTTTTAGGATTAGTAATAGTGTTAGGTCTAGTGGTAGGTTGAAGATTAGTCTTAGGTTTAGGGTCAAATGTAGAATTATGGTTAAATCTAGGGTAGGGTCTAGGGGTAGGTTCAGTGTTAAGGTTAGAGCTTGTGTTAGGTTTATTGTAATGGATAGGTATAGAACTAGAAATAGGGCTAGGGGGAGAGTTAGAGTTAGTCTTATGAAAAGGTTATGGATAGAGTTAGGGTTAGGGCTAAATTAGAGCTAGGATTAGTGCTAGGGTTAGTGTTAGGGTTAGGCATATGGTTAGGGCTAGAGATTTGGTTAGTGTTAGGGTTAGGGTAGGTGATAGGGTTAGGGGAAAGGATGGGGTTATACCTAAGTTCAGATCTAGGGCGAGGGTTAAAATTAGAGATAGGGCTAGAGTTAAGGTTTGGGTTAGGATTAAGGCTAGGTATAAGCATAAGATGAGGATTAGTGTTTGTGTTACGGTTAGGGCTAGTATTATGGCTGGGGCAAATATCAGGTCTGTGTTATGGTTATGGTTAGTTTTAGAGTTAGGTTATGGCTAGGTCTAGTGTAAGGGGTAGGTTTAGGTTAAGGGTCACGTTTAAAGCTAGGTGTATTATTAGGGTCAGGGTTCAAGTAGGGTTTGGTATAGGTTAAGATTTTGGGTTAAGGCTTGAATTAGCATTAGGAATAGTGTTAGGGTTCGGGTAGGGTAATTGATAGGGTTAATTTCAGGGTTCATGTTAGGTTTAGAGTACTGAATAGGGTTAGTGTTAGCAATAATTTTAGCGTTAGGCCTAGGTTTAGCATTTGGGTTAGGCTTATCTTTAGGGTAATGGATAGGGTAAGGGCTAAGGTTTGGGCTAGGGTTAAGGTTAAAATTAGCACTAGGGTTATGGTTAGGCCTAGGGTTAGTGTCAGGGTTAGGTTTGGGGTAAGTGTTAGCTTTTGAGCTAGGATTATGTCTGGCGTGAGGGTTAGCGTTAGAGTCAGGGCTACTGTTAGGTTTAGGGTTAGGATTATGTTTAGATTAAGGTTAGAGTTTGTGCTAGAATTAGGGTTAGGGAGAGGGTTAGGGTTAGGGTTAGGTCTAGTCTTCTTTTTAGGGTAACAATAAGGGTTAGATTTAGGGCTAGGATAAGGGCTAAGTTTTTTTGAGGTTTATGGCTAGCATTAGGGCTAGGTTATTGTAAGTGCTAGGGATATGTTTATGGATAGATTTAGGGTTAGGGTTTTGCATAAGTCTAGTGTTCTTGTTAGGTTTTGGGTTAGGATAAGATTTAGAGGTAGGAATTGTTTTATGGTAATGGTCATTGTTCGGGTTAGGGTTAGGTTTAGGGAGAGGGCCAGATTTAGGACAAGCATTGGCTCTAGGGATAGAGTTAGTCTTTACGTTACTTTAATGGTTATTGTTATGGCTAGTGCTAGGTTTTTGCTTAGGGCTAAGGCTAGATTTATGACTCTATTCAGTATTAGGTTTGATCTAGTGCTAGTGTTACTGTTAGATTTATGTATAGGTATACCAGTAGGGGTAGGTTTAGGGTTTGCTTTAGCGTTAGTGTCAGGTTCAGACTTAGGGTTAGTGTTAGGGTCAGAATAAAGGTCAGGGTTAGAGTTAGGGTTAGAGCTAGAATGAGGGCTAGGGTTAGGACTAGTAATAGAGATAGGGTTTGAGGTAGGCTAAGGATTATGGTTAGGACTAGGGTAGCATTAGGGTGAGAGTTTGGCTTAGGGTAAGGAATAGAGTTAGAGGTAGAGTTAGGGTTGGCTTAGGGTTATTGTTAGATTCAGGATTATACCTAGGTTTAGGCCATGGAATAAGGCAAGGATTTGTGTTAGCATTAGGGCTACAGTTAATGAAAGAACTAGGATTGCTATTAGGGCTAAGTCTAGGGTTAGTTTTAGGGAAATGTTTGGAGCTAGGGTACTGTTAGGGTCCGATTAAGTGTCAGGGTTACTTCTAATGTTAGGGTTAGGACTCAAATTAGGGCTAGGTTTAGGGCTAGGTATAGGGTTAGCGTTTGGTTTAGTTTAAGGGTTAGGTTTAGGGTTATGGCACGATTTTGTTTTAGGGCTAGGGTACTGTTAGGGCTACTTTTCCAATTAGCATTAGGGTTAGGGCTAGTGTTAGAGTGAGCTTTAGGCTTAATGTTAGGGTTAGATCCAGGTTTAGGTCCAGGGTGAAGGTTAGGACTAGGGTTGGGGCTAGGGATAGGTATGGGGTTTGGGTTATGGTAACGGATCGGTTTAGAGTTATGGCTAGGTCTATGGCAAGAGTTAGAGTTAGTCTTAGGGCTAGGTATAGTGTTATGTTTAGGGTTAGGGCTGAATTAGGCTAGATTAGAGCTATGGTTAGTTGTAGGTTTAGGCCTAGTTTTAGGGCTAGGGTTAAGGTTAGCATTAGGGTTAGGGTAAGGTATGATGTTACAGCTACATTTAGGACTATGGAAAAGCATAAAATTAGGGTTAGAGCTAGGGTTAATGTTATGGTTAGGATTAAGTCTGGGCTTAGGGATAGTATTAGGGCTAGATTTGTGTTAGGATTAGGGCTAGGATTAGGGATAGGTCTAATGTCATGTCTAGGGTTATGGTTAGGGATAGTTTTAGACTAAGGTTTATGGCCAGGTCTATTGTAAGTATTAGGTTGAAGTTTAGGTCAGTTTAGGTCAGTATTAGAATTAAGTTAGGACTAGGAATTGTTTTAGGGTTTACAGCTAGGGGTTTTATTAAGGTCAGAGTTAGGGTTAGGGTATGTGTTAGGTTAAGGATTAGGCTTAGGGCTCAAATTAGCATTAGGGTTAGTGTTAGGGTTAGGGCAATGGATATGGTTAAGTTTAGGGTTAAGGTAAGATTTAGAATAATGAACAGGTTTAGGTTTAGGCCTAGGGATAGAATTCGGTTAGGGTTATAGTTAGGGCAATAGATTGAATTACAGCCACAGATAGGACTAGGGTTATGGTTTGGTTAGTGCTATGGTTAGGGTCAGTTCTAGGGTTAGAATTTCGTTATGGTTATGGTTACGGTAATGGATAAGATTAGAGCTAGGGATAGGGCTAGATTTTGGTTTAGGATAAGGTTTAGGTTTATGGTTAGGTTTAAGTTAAGTATTAGGGCTAGGATTAGGGTTAGGGTTAGGGTTAAACCTAGCGTTAGGGCTCTGATTAGGTCTAGGTTTTGAGTTAGGTTAGGGCTATTTAGGACTAGGGATAATATTAAAACTAGGGTTATGATTAGGGCTAGTGTAAGTTTAGCATTATGTTTAAATCTTGTGTGTAAATTAGATTTAGGTTTAGGGTGATGATTAGAGATAGGATTCATGTTACTGTCAGAGTCAGGCTCAGTGTTACTAATCAGAGTTAGTGATACACTTGAATTATGGCTAGGGTTAATGCTAGGTATAGGGTTAGGCTTTGTCTATGGGTTAAAATAAGAATTAGGGATAAGTCTAATATCAAGTCTAGGATTATGCTTTGGTTATGGTTAGTGTTAAGGCTTTGTCACAGTTTTGTTTTACAGCTAGGGCTACTTTAGGATTAGTGATAGTGTTAGCACTAGTGGTATGGTGATTTTTAGGCTTAGATTTATTGTTATGGATAGATCTATGTTTAGGGCTATACCTATGTTTGGGGCTAAGATTAGGGCTAGTGTTAGGGTTATTAACTGATAGGGTTAGAACTAGAAATAGGGCTAGGGCGAGAGTTAGAGTTAGTCTTAAGGCTAGGGTTATGGTTAGGTTTAGGTTTAGGGCTACATTAGGGCTAGATTTGGAGCTAGGATTTGTGTTAGGGTTAGGCCTAGGGTTAGGGTTAGGTTTAGGGGAAGGGATCGGGTTATAGCTAGGTTTAGGGCTAGGGAGAGTGTTAGAATTAGGGTTAAAGCTAGGGTTAGGATTAAGGCTATGTTTAGTGCTAGAATGTGGGTTTGTATTAGGGCTAGGGCTAGGATTAGGGATAGGGCTAATGTCAGGTCTAGATTTAGGGTTAGTGTTAGTTTTAGGGTTAGATTACGGCTAGGTCTAGTATAAGGGTTAGGTTTAGGTAAGGGTCAGGTTTAAAGCTAGGTGCGTTATTAGCATCAGAGTCTGGGTAGGGTTTGGTTTAGGTTAAGTTTTAGTGTTAAGTATTGAATTAGTTTTAGGGTTTTGGTTACGGATAGGTTAACTGGTAGGATTAGGTTTAGGGTTCAGGTTAGATTTAGAGAAATGGATAGCATTAGTTTTGGCCATAGGGTTAGCATTACACCAAGGTTAGCATATTAGTTAGGCTCATCTTTAGGGTAATGGATAGTGTTAGAGCTAAGGTTAGGGCGAGAGGATATGTTACAAATATGGCTAGGGTTAGGGTTAGGCCTACGGTTAGTGTCAGGCATAATTTTAAGGTAAGTATTAGCATTTGAGCTAGGGTTAAGTCTTGGGCAAGGGTTAGGAATATGTGTATGGCTAGTTTTAGGGTCAGGGTTAAAGATATGTCTAGGGTCTGGGTTAGATTTTGGGTTAGGATAAGATTTAGAGCCAGTGTTTGTTTAGGGTTAAGGGTCATTGTTCAGGATAGGGTTAGGTTTAGGGTGAGTGCCAGAATTACGATTACCGTTGGGTCTAGGGATAGGGTTAGTCTTTAAGTTAGGTTAATTTTTATTGTTAGGGCTAGTGCTAGGTTTTTGTTTAGGGCTAGAGCTAGATTTATTACTATATTTAGGATTAGGTTTCATCTAGTGTTAGTGTTACTGTCAGGTTTAAGTATAGGTTTAGCAGTATGGGAAGTGTAAGGTTTTAGTTTAGTATTAGGGTCAGGTTTAGACTTAGGGTTAATGTTAGGGTCAGAATAAGGGTCAGTGTTAGGGTTAGGTTTAGAGCTAGAATGAGAGCTAGGATAAGACTAGTAATAGAGTTAGGATTTGGGGTAGGTGAAGGATTAATTTTAGGACTATGGTAGCATTAGTGTTAGGGTTTGACTTAGGGAAAGTGATCGTGTTTAAGGTAGGGTTAGGGTTAGGGTTACAGTTAAAAAATAGGATTAGATCTCAGATTTAGGATAGGATTTGTATTATCATTAGGGCTACAGCTAATGAAAGAACTAGGTTTCTGTTTAGGGTTAGTTCTAGAGTTAGTGTTAGGGCAATGTTTAGATCTAGGGTTAGTGTTAGGGGCCGAGATAGTGCCAGGGTTATTTCTAGAGTTAGGGTAAGGACTCAAATTAGGGCTAGGATTAGGACTAGGTGTAGTTTTAGGGTTTGGTTTAGGTTAAGGGTTAGGGTTATGGCTCAGTTTTGTTTTAGGGTTAGGGTAGATTTAGGGCTAGTTTTCCAATTAGCATTAGGGTTAGGGCTAATGTTAGGGTGAGGTTTATGCTTAATTTTAGATTTAGATCCAGGTTTAAGCCTTGGGCGAAGGTTAGGGCTAAGTTTGGGGCTAGGGATAAGCCTAGCTTTTAGGTTATCGTAAGGGATAGGTTTAGAACTAGGGATAGGTCTAGGGCGAGAGTTAGAGTTAGTCTTAGTTATAGGTATAGGGTTAGGTTTACTGTTAGGGCTAAATTAGAGCTAGGAATAGTGCTAATAGTTTTAGATTTAGGCCTAGGTTTAGGACTAGGGATAGGGTTAGCATTAGGTTTAGGATAAGGTATGATGTTACAGCTATGTTTAGTGCTATAAAAGGGATAAAATTAGGGTTAGGGCTAGGGTTAAAATTAGGGATAGAATTAAGGCTAGGCTTAGAACTAGGATTAGGTCTAGGGATAGGGCTAATATCTGGTCTACAATTAAGGTTAGGCTAGGGTTAGGGATAGGGCTAGGGCTCAGTTTTGTTTTAGAACTATGCCTAGGGTTAGGGCTAGTTTATGATTAGCGATAGTGTTAAGGTTAGTGGTAGGGTAAAGTGTAGGCTTAGATTTATTTTTATGGTTAGATCTAGGTTTAGGGCTACTGCCTGTATTAGAATTAAGTTAGGGCTAGTATTAGGGTTACAGTAACATATAGGGTATGGTTTAGTGCTAGGATTAGTGTTTTGATTAGGCCTAGGTTTAGTGTTAGGGTTAGGGTAAGTATGATGTTACAGCTACGTTTCGGGCTAGGTCAAGGGATAAAATTAGGGATAGGGCTAGGGTTAAGGTTATTGTTAGGATTAAGGCTAGGCTTAGTGCTAGGATTAGGGCTAGGAATTGTTTTAGGGTTAGGGCTAGGATTATGACTAGGACTAATGTCAGGTCTACGGTTATGTTTAGGGATTGTTTTAGGGTTAGGTTTACAGCCAGATCTATTGTAAGGGTTAGGTTGAGTGATAGGGTCAGCTTGCAGGTAGGGTATTATTAGGGTCGGAATCAGTGTTAGAGTATGTGTTAGGTTAAGGTTTAGGGTTAGGGCTCAAATTAGCATTGGGGTTAGTTTTACAGTTAGGGTAATTGATATGGTTAGGTTTAGGGTTCAGTTTAGGTTTAGGGTAATGGACAGACTTAGGGTTAGGGATAGTGTTAAGGTTAGGCCTAAGGATAGAATTCATTAGGGTTATGCTTAGGGTAATGGATAAGATTAGAGCTACAGTTATGGCTAGGTCTATTGATAGGTTAGACCTATAGTTAGTTTTAGGCCTAGGGTTAGTATTCATTTAGTGATATATTTAGGGTAATGAATAAGATTAGAGCTAGGTTTAGGGCTAGGGTTATTGTTAGTATTAAGGCCATGGTTAGGGTTAGTTCAAGGTTTAAATTTTAGGTTAGGTTTTGGTTAATTGATAGGGCTACATTTAGGATTAGGGATCAGATTAGGGCTAGGTTTTGTTTTAGGTTAGGGATAAGGTAGGACTATGACTATTGTAAGAACTTGAGTTAAGATTAAGGTTAATTTTAGAGATAGCAATAGGTCTAGGTCAAGGTGCAGTGTTTAGATTAGGTTTAGGTTTAGGGAGATGATTAGAGATAGGGTTAGTGTTAGGGTAGAGTCAGGATCAGTATTACTGATCAGCGTTAAGGTTAAGACTAGAATTAGGGCTAGGATTAAGGCTAGATGTAGGGATAGGTTTTGTGTTAGGGTTAACATAAGAATTAGGGATAGGGCTAATGTCAGGTCTAGCATTACCATTAGGCTAGGGTTAGGGTTAGGCCTATGGCTCAGTTTTGTTTTAGAGCTAGGGCTAGGGTTAGAGCTAGTTTTAGGATTAGTGGTAATGTTAGGGCTAGTGGTAGAAGGAGATGTAGGCTTAGATTTATTGATATGGTTTGATCTCGGTTTAGGGCTAGGGCCTGCATTAGGATTAAGGTTATGTCTAGTGTTAGGGTTACAGTAATGGATAGGGATAAAACTAGAAATAGGACTGGGGTGCAATTAGATTTATTCTTTGGGCTAGGGTTATGGGTAGGTTTAGGGTTAGGGCAAAATTAGGGCTAGGATTAGCACTAGCATTACAGTTAAGGTTAGGCCTATGGTTAAGGCTAGGGTTATGGCAGTGTTAGTGTTAGGGATAGGGTTAGATTTAGGGGAATGAATGGGGTTGTAGCTAAGTTTAGAGCTAGTGTTCAGGTTAGAATTTGATTTAGGGCTAGTATTATGTTTCGGGATAGGATTAAGGCTAGGTTGAGTTCCAGGATTAGTGTATGTTTTAGGGCTAATGTCAGGTCTAGGTTCAAAGTAAATGGTAGTTTTATGATTAGGTTATGGCTAGGTCTAGTGTAAGGTTAGGTTTAGGGTAAGGGTCAGGTTTAGAGCTAGGTGTTTTATTAGGTTTAGGGTCCGGGTATGGTTTGGTTTAGGTTAAAGTTTTGGGTTAAGGCTTGTATTAGCATTAGGGTTCGGTTTAGGATTAGGGTAAAGGATAGGGTTACTTTCAGGGCTAATGTAAGAGTAATGGATAGGGTTCTGTTAGCAATATGGTTAGCATAAGGCCTATGGTTAGCATTTGGATTAGGCTTATCTTTAGGGTAATGGATAGGGTTAGAGCTAAGGTTAGGGCTAGTTTTAAAGTTAAGATTAAGGCTCAGGTTAAGGTTAGGCCTAGGGTTAGTGTCATGGTTAGGTATAGGTTAAGTATTAGGGTTTGAACTAGGGTTAGGTCTAAGGGAGTGCTGGGTTAGAGTCTGGGCTTGGGTTAGGGTTAAGGTTAGTGTTATGATTAGGGAAAGGGTTAGAGTTTAAGCTAGGTTTTGGACTAGGGCGAGGGTTAGGGTTAGGGTTAGATCTAGGGTTATAGTTAGGGTTACAATTAGGTCTAGGTTTATGGCTAGATAAGGGCTAGGTTTGTGTTAAGTTTATGGCTAGCATTAGGGCTATGGGTAATGTAAGAGCTCTGGTTATGATTATGGCTAGTGTTAGAGTCAGGGTTATAGATAAGTCTAGTGTTATGGTTAGATTTTGTATTAGGATAAGGTTTAGAGCTAGGGTTTATGTTAGGATAAGCATCAGTGTTTGGTTTAGAGCTAGGGCCAGAATTAGGAATGACATTTGGTCTAGGGATATGGTTAGTGTTTTTGTTAGGTTAAAGGTTAGGGTTAGGGTTAGTTCAAGGTTTGTGTTTAGGGCTAGGGCTAGATTTATGACTCTATTTAGGATTAGGTTTGGTCTAGTGCTAGTGTTACTGTTAGGTTTAAGTATAGGTTTACCAGTAGGGGTAGAGTTAGGGTCCAGTTTGGGGATAGCTTCAAGTTTAAATCTAGGGTTAGTGTTAGGGTCAGAATAAGGGTCAGGGTTTGAGTTAGGGCTAGAGCTAGAATGAGTCCTAGGGTTAGGACTAGTAATAGAGTTAGGGTTTGGGATAGGCTAAGGATTAGTGTTAGGACTAGGGTAGCATTAGGGTGAGGGTTTGGCTTAGGGAAAGTGATAGGATTAGAGGTAGTGTTAGGATTAAGGATAGGGTTAGGGTTAGGGTTAGTCTTAGAGTTAAACCTAGGGTTAAGGCTCAGAAAAGCACTAGGATATGTGTTAGCATTAGGGCTATGGCTAATGAAAGAACTTAATTTCTGATTAGGGCTATTTCTTGGTTTATAATTAAGGCAAAGTTTAGAGCTAGGATTAGTATTAGGATCCGAGTCAGGGTCAGGGTTACTCCTAGGATTAGGTTTAGCACTCAAATTATGCCAAGGTAGGGCTAGGTTTAGGGTAATGGTTAGGCTTAGTGTTAGATTTAAGGTTAGGATTAGCATTAGTGTTTGGGTTTGGGTTATAGTTTAGGGTTAGGTTTGTGGTTTGGGTTAATATTAGTGTTGGTTTAAGGTTAGGTTTAGCATTAGTGTTTGGGTTAGGGTTATAGTTATGATTAGGGTTAGTGTTAGCTTTAGGGTTAGGGTTACTGTTAGGTTTAGGGTTAGGATTATGTGAGTGTTAGGGTTAGGGTAAGGGTTAAGTTTACGATTAGGGTTGAGTTAGGGTTACGGTAAGGATTAGGGTTAGGTTTAGGGTTAGGTAATGGTTAAATATAACCATATAGTTAGGTTAAGGGTTAGTGTTCGGGTTAGTGATAGGGTTTGTGTTAGGTTTAGGGGTAGGATTAGGTGAGTGTTAGGGTTAGGGTTAGGGTCAAGGTTAGGGTTACTCTTAGGGTTAGGGTTAGAGTTTGGACAGGTTTAGGTTTAGGGTTAGGCTAGGGTTTGTGTTAGGATTAGTGGTTTGTGTTAGGATTAGGGTTACGTTTAGGATTAGGGATAGGGTTAAAGTTAGGGTTAGGGTTAGTGTTAGGTTTAGTGTTAGTGTTCATGTTAGGGTTAGGGTTAGTGTAAGTTTTAGGGTTAGGGTTAGTGTTAGGGTTAGGGTTAAAGTTAGGTTTATTGTTAGGGTTAAGGTTAGGGTTCAGATTAGTGTTACATTTAGGGTTAGGGTTATGTTTAGGGTTATGATTAGGGTTAAGATTAGTGTTAGGTTTAGGGTTAGTGTTTGCGATTGGGTTAGAATTAGGGTTACAGGTCAGGTTTGGGTTAAGGTTAGCTTTTGATTTAGGGTTAGAGATGGGTTTAGGTTTAGTGATAGGGTTAGTGTTAGGATTAGAGTTAGTGTTTGTGTTAGGGTTAGTGATTGGGTTAGTGTTAGGGTTAGATTTAGTGTTAGGATTAGGGTTAGGGTTAGTGTTATGGTTAGGTTTATGACTAGAAGTAATTTTAGTTTTACAGTTAGAGTTAGGGTTAGGTTTTGGGTTAGTGTTAGGTTAAAGCTTGGGTTAGGGTTAATGTTAGTTATAGAGTTATGGTTGGGGTTAGGATTTGTGTTAGTTTTAGGGTTAAAGTTAGTGTAAGAGTTAGTGTGAGGTTTAGGGTTAGGCAAGGGTGAGAGTTAGGGTTAAGTTAGGATTAGGGTTAGGGTTATGTGTTTTTACGGTTAGGGTTGAAGTTAGGGTTTGTATTAGTGTTATTGTTAGCATGTGGGTTAGTGTTAGGGTTTGTATTAAGAGAGTTAGGTTAGGGTAAGGAATATGTTAGCGTTAGATTTAGGGTTAGGTTTGGTGTTAGTTTTAGGGTTAGAGTTAGGCCTAAGTTTAATTTTAGGGTTAGGTTTGGGTTAGGTTTAGGGTTAGGAATAGGTTAGGATTAGGATTAGGGTTAGGTTAGGGTTCAGATTATGGTTAGGCTTAGGGTTTGTGTTAGGGTAAGTGTTAGTGTTTTGGTTGGGGTTCAAGTTAGGGTTAGGGTTCGGGTTAGAGTTACAGTTAGGATTACATTTAGGGTTTGTGTTAGAGTTAAGGTTAGGTTTAAGGTTTGTTTTAGGTTTAGTGGTAGGGTTGGGATTAGGGTTAGAGAAACGAAAAGGATTTGATTTAGGGTTAGGTTTAGAGTTAGTGTTAGGGTTAGGGTTACTTTAGTGTTAGGATTGGGGATTGTGTAAGTGTTAGTGTTATATTAAGGGTTAGAGTTAGATTTAGGGTTAATGCTAGGGTTAGATTTACATTTAGGGTTAGGGTTAGGCTTAGTTTTCAGGTTAGGGTTAGGGATAAGTTAAGGTTTAACGTTAGGGTTTAGGTTTGGGTTAGGTTTTATGTTAGGTTTAGGGTTAGGGTTAGGGTTAGGGTAAGTGTTAGATTTTGTGTTAGCATTAGGGTTATTGTTAGGGTTAGGGTTACAGTTAGGATTAGGGTTAGGGTTAGGGTTATGGTTAGAATTAGGTTTAGTGTTAGGGTTAGTGTTAAGATTAGTGTTAGTGTTAGGTTAAAGTTTGTGTTAGGGTTAGGGTTAGGATTAATGTTTGGGATATGGTTATGGTTAGGATTAGGTTTAGGGTTGGGTTAGTGTTATTGTCAGTGTTTGGGTTTGCATTAGGGTTAGTGTTAGGGATAGGTTTAGCTTTAGTGTTATGGTTAGTGTTAGGATTATTGTTACGGTTAGGATTCATGTTAGGGTTACTTTTAGGGTTAGGGTTAGGATTATGATTAAGTTCAGGGTTAAGTTTACAGTTAAGGTTAGAGTTATGGTTAGGGTTAGTGTTAGGGTTAGGGATAGGGTTAGGTTTAGGGTTAAAGTTAGGTTTAGTTTTAGAGTTATTGTAAGGGTAAAGGTTAGGGTTAAGATAGGGTGAGTTCAAGAGTTAGGGTTAAGTTTAGAATTAGCGTTAGTGTTAAGTTTAGCGTGTGGGTTAGGGTTAGGTTTTTCGTTAGGATTAGGGTTAGTTTTATGGTTCGGGTTATGTTTTGTGTTAGGGTAAGAGTTAGGGTTATTCTTAGGTTAGGATTATGGGTAAAATTAGGGTTTTGGTTAGAATAACTGTTAGTGATAGGGTTTGGATATAATTAGTATTATGGTTATGGTTAGGTTTAGGATTAGTGTTAGTGTTAGAGTTTGGGTTATGTTTAAAGTTAGGTTTTGAGATAAGTTTATTTTTAGGGGTAGTTTTAGGGTTAGGTTTAGGTTTATTGTTAGGGTTAGTGTTGAGGTAAGTGTTAGGGTTAGGGTAATTGTTAGGGTTATGATTAGCGTTGCTATGAGTGTTAGGTTTAGGTTTAGAGTAAGGTTAGGTTTTGTGTTAAGTTTAGGGTTAGATTAGGGTAAGGATTTCTGTTGGGGTTAGATTTAGGGTTAGGTTTAGTGTTAGGTTTAGTGTTAGAGTTAGGGTTAAGTTTAATTACACGGTTAGGATTGGGTTAGGTTTAGAGTTAGGGATTAGTTAGGATTAGGATTAGGGTTAGGTTAAGGTTTGGATTATGGTTTGGTTTAGGGTTTGTGTTAGGGTGAGGATTAGTGTTAGGATTGGGGTTCAGGTTAGGGTTAGTGTTCAGGTTATATTTAAGGTTGGGATTAAGTTTAGGGTTTGTGTTAGGGTTAGAGTTAGTGTTAGAGTTAGGTTTACAGATAGGAAAAGGGTTGGAATTTGGGTTACCGTTAGAGTTAGTGTTAGTGTTAGGTTTACGCTTACCATTAGGCTTAGTGTTAGAATTCAGGTTAGTATAAGTGTTAGTGTTAGGTTTAGGATTAGAGTTAGGTTTAGGGTTACTGCTAGGGTTAGATTTACTTTTAGTGTTAGGGTTAGGCTTAGTTTTCAGGTTAGGATTAGGTTAGATTAAGGTTTAGGGTTAGATTTTAGGTTAGGGTTAGATTTTGTGTTAGGGTTAGTGTGAGTGCTAGTGTTACGGTAAGTTTTAGGGTTTGTGTTAGCATTAGGGTTAGTATTAGGCTTAGGGTTACAGTAAGGATTCGGGTTAGGGTTAGGGTTAGAATTAGGATTAGTGTTAGGATTAGGGTTAGGGTTAGTGTTAGGGTTAGGGTTAAAGTTTGTTTTAGGGTTAGGGTTAGGGTTAGGATTAATGTTAGGGATACAATTACGGTTAGGATTAGGGTTAGGGTTACTGTTAATGTTAGATTTTGGATTTGCATTAGGGTTAGTGTTAGGGTTAGTGTTAGGGATAGGGTTAGGGTTAGTGTTAGGATTAGGGTTAGGGTTAGGATTCATGATAGAATTACTTTTAGGGTCAGGGTTAGTATTAGGGTTAGGGTAAATGTTAGGGTTAGGGTTAGGGTTTCGGTTAGGGTTAGGTTTAGGGTTAGGGTTAGGGTTCCGGTTAGGGTTAGGTTTAGGGTTAGGGTTAGGGTTAGTGTTAGGGATTTTTTTAGGGTTAGGTTTAGGGTTAAGGTTAGAATTGGCATTAGGTTTAGTTTAAGAGTAAACAGTAGGTTTAAGTTTAGGGTTAATTCAAGAGTTAGGGTTAGCATTAGGATTAGAAGGTTAGTGTTAGGTTTAAGGTTTGTGTTTGTGTTAGGTTTAGTGTTAGGTTATGGGGTTGTGTTAGGGATAGTTTTAGAGTTAGGGTTATGAATATGTACAGGATTAGGTTTAAATTTTGGGTTATGGTTAGGGTTAGGGTTTGTGTTAGCTTTATGGTTAGATTTCAGGGTTGTATTAGAATTAGGTTTAGCGTTAGTGTTAGGGTTAGGGTTAGTGATAGGTTTAGGGATTGGGTTAGGTTTAGGGTTAGGGTTAAGTTTAAGTTTAGTTTTAGTGTTAGGGTTAGTATAAATGTAAAGGTTAGGGTTTAGGTTAGGGTTAGTTTAAGAGTTAGTGTTAGGGTTAGAATTAGAGTTAAGATTAGTGTTAGGGTTAGGGTTAGGGTTTGAGTTATGCTTAGGGTTAGGTTAGGTGTTGTGTTAGGGTTAGGTTTAGGGTTAGTGTTAGGGTTATGTACAGGATTAGGTTTAGATGTAGGGTTACGGTTAGGTTTAGGGTTAGTGTAAAGGTTAGTGTTAGTGTTATGGTTAGTGTTATTTTTAGGGTTAGGTTTTGTGGTTGTGTTAGGATTAGGTTTAGATTTAGGGTTAGGCTTAATGTTAGGTTTAGGTTTAGTTATAGTATTAGGGTTGGGGTTAGGGTTTGTGTTAGGATTCGGGTTAGGGTTAGTGTTAGTGATACGGTTAGGTTTAGTGTTAGGTTTAGGTAAGAGTTAGGGTTAGACTTAGGTTACATTTAGAGTTATGGTTTGGGTTAGGGTTTGTTTAAGTTTAGGCTTAGGGTTAGGGTTACTGTTAGGTTTAGGGTTAGGGTTAGGGTTAGTGTAAGGGTTAGTGTTATGGTTAGTGTTAGGGTTAGGGTTACGGTTAGGATTAGTTATAGGTTTAGTGTTAGGTTTAGTGTTAGTGTTAGATTTAGTGTTAGAGTTAGGGTTAGAATTACTGCTAGGGTTAGATTTAGGGTTAAGTTTAGGTTTAGGTTTTCCATAATGTTTAGAGTTAGTATTAGGCTCAAGGTTAGAAATCAAGTTAGGGTAAAGGTTAGTGTTAGGGTTAGGATTAGGCTTAGGGTTAAGTTTAGGTCAGGGTTAGTGTTAGGGTAAGGATTTGTGTTAGGGTTTGATTTAGGGTTAGGTTTAGGGTTAGTGTTAGACTTTGTGTTAGGTTTAGGGTTAAAGTAAGTTTTAGGGTTAGTGTTAAAATTAGGGTTAGCATTAGGGTTAGGGTTAAATTAGGGTTGCAGTTAGGGTTAGTTTACAGTAAGGGTTATGGTTAGGTTTAAGGTTTGTGTTAGGTTTAGGGTTAGTTTTATCGTTATGGTTATGGTTAGGATTAGTGTTAGGGTCAGGATTAGGTTTTGTGTTATCGTTAGGGTACTTGTTAAGTTTAAGTTTATGGATAGGATTAGGATTAGAGTTAGTGTTAGGGTTATGATTAGTATTAGTGTTAGGGTTATGGTTAGTGTTAGTGTTCGGTTTTGGTTTAGAGTTTGGTTGAGTTTTAGTGTGAGTGTTAGGGTTAATGTTATTCTTAGGATTAGATGTCGGGTTTTGTTTAAATTTAGGGTTGGATTTAGGGTGATTTTTACGGTTAAGTTTTGGGTTAGGTTTTGGGTTAGTGTAAGTGTTAGGGTTTAGTTTAGGGTTAATATTAGGGTTAGTAGTAGGTTATGGGTAGGGTTAGGGTTCGTGTTAGAGTTAGGGTTAGTGATATTGTTAATGTTAGAGTTATTTTTAGAATTAGTGTTTCGGTTTGGTTAGGGTTAGTGTTAGGGTGACAGAGTTATTTTTACGGTTAGGGTTAGGATTAGATTTAGGTTTAGTATTAGTGTTATGGTTAGTGTTAGAGTAAGGTTTAGGGATTGTGTTTGTTTTAGGGTTGAGTTTTGAATAAGGTTTACATTATTGTTAAGTTTCGGGTTAGGGTTAGTGTTAGATTTAGGGTAAGGTTAGGGTAAGTGTTAGGGTTAGGGTTTGTGTGAAGTTTAAATGTGGGTTTATGGTGAAGGTTAGGGTTAGGATAAAGGTTAGTTTTAGGGTTAAGGCCAGGGTAGTTAGGGTAGGATAAGGGTTGTGTTATGGTTATATTTATCATTATGGTTAGGGTTAGTGTTAGTGTTAGGGTTAGACTTAGGTATAAGTTTAATTTTAGTGTTAGGGTAGGGTTCGGTTTAGGGTTAGGGTTTGTATTATGGTTAGTGTTAGGGTTAGGTTTAGGCTTATGATTAGGATTAGGCTTAGAGTTAAATTTAGGGTTAGGGTTTGGGTTAGTGTTAGGGTTTGGGTAAGGGTAGGTGTCAGGTTAAGGATTAGGGTTAGGGTGAGTGTTAGGGTTAGGGGTAGTTTTATTTTTATGGTTAGGGTTCGAGTTTGGGTTAGGGTTAGGGTTAGTGTTTTTGTTAGGTTTAGGCTTAGGGTTAGGGTTTGTGTTAGGTTTAAGAGTTAGGGTTAGGTTCAGTATTAAGGATACAGTTAGGGTTAGGGTTAGGATTAGGGTTAATGTAAATTTTATGGTTAGGGTTATATCTAGGGTAAGTGTTGGGGTTAGGATTAGATTTACAGTTGGAATTACTGTTAGGGTTAGTGTTAGGGATAGGATTAGTGTAAGAGATAAAATTAGGGTTAGGATTAGTGTTAGAGTTAGGGATAGGTTAAGGGCATTTGTTAGGGTTAGGGTTAGGGTTAGGTTTTAGTTTTAGTATTAGTGTTAGTTTTAGGGTTAGGGTTAGGTTTAGTGTTAGGGTAAGGTTTAGGGTTAGGTTTAGCGTTGGTGTTAGTGATTGGGTTAGGTTTACTGTTTGGGTTATGGTATTTGTTAGGGTTAGCTTTGGGGATAGGATTTGTGTTAGGGTTATTTTTTGGATTATGATTTGAGTTAGGTTTAGGGTTAGTGGTAGGGTTAAGTGTAAGTTTAGGGTTAGAGTTATGTTTAGGGTTAGGATTAGGGTTAGTGTAGTAGTTAGGTATAGGGTTAGGGTTAGTGTCTGTGGTAAAGTAAGGTTTAGTGTTAGGTTGGCTGGTAGGTTTACAGTTAGGTTTAGTGATAGGGTTAGGGTTAGGGTTAGGTTTAGTATTACATAATGGTTAGGGTTATTGTTAGTGTACTGGTTAGGGTTAGGTTCAGGGTTAGTTTTAGTATTAGGGTGAGGATCAGGGTTAGGGATTGTGTTATGGTTAAGATTAGTTTAAGAGTTAGTATTAGGGTTATGATCAGGGTTAGTTTTAGGGTTAGTGCTAGGGTTAGGGTTATGGTTTATGTTAGGTTGAGATTTAGGGTAAGGTTTTGGGTTAGGGATGGGTTAGGGTTAAGTTTGGATTAGGGTTAGAATTATGGTTGGGGTTAGCGTTAGTGTTAGGGTTAAGGGTAGGGTTAGGATTACTGTTACGATTAGGGTTAGGATTCGGGTTAGTGTTAGTGTTAGGGTAAGGATTATGGTTAGGTTTAGTGTTAACATTAGGGTTAGTGTTAGGTTTAGGGTTAGGGTTATGATTAGGATTAATGAATGGTTTAGGGTTAGTATTAGGTAAGGGTTAGGTTTATTTTAGTGTAATAGTTAGGATTAGGTTTAGGGTTAGTTTTAGAATTAGGGTGAGGTTCAGGAATATGGATCAGTTTAGGGTTAGGCTTAGTTTAAGAGGTAGGAGTAGTGTTTGTTCTAGTGTTACTAATATGGTTAGTGTTAGTGTTAGTGTTAGTGATAGGGTTATGGTTTTCGTTAGGTTGAGGTTTATGGTTAGGGATTGCTTTAGGGTTAGAATTAGGGTTACAGCTGTATTAGGTTTAGAGTTAGGTTAAGGTTAGTGTTAGGGTTAATGTTAGGGTTAAGAATAGGTTTAGGCTAAGGGTTAGGGTTAGGTTTAGGATTAGTGTTAGGGTAAGGGTTAAGGTTAGGGTGGGGTTAGGATTAGTGTTAGTGATAGGGTTAGAATTAGGGTTAGGTTTAGGTTTAGTTTTAGTGTTAGGTTTAGGGTTAAAGTTAGGTTTTGCATTAGTTATACAGTTAGGGTTTGTGTAAGTTTTATGGTTCGTTGTAGGTTTTTGGTTAGGGTTTTGTTAAGGTTAGGGTTAGATTTAGAGTTAGGGTTTGTGTTAGATTTAGGGTTAGGGTTGAGGTTAGTGTTAGTGTTACAGCTAGGTTTAGGGTTAGTATTAGGGTGAGATTTAGGTTTAGGGTTAGGGTTAGTGTTAGGGTTAGGATTCGTGTTATGGTTAGTTTTAGGGTTAGTGTTAGTGTTAGATTTAGGGTTAATGTTAATGTTAGGTTTAGGGTGAATGTTAGGGTTAGGGTTAAGTGTAGGGTTAGTGTTACGGTTTGGGTTAGTGTTAAGATTAAGTTTAGTGTTAGGTTTAGGGTTAGGGTTAGGTTTAGTGTTAGGGTAATGGTTAAGGTTAGGCTTAGGTAAGGGTTAGGGTTAAGGTTAGATTGGTTTAGGGTTATGGTTTGGGTTATGATTTTTGTTAAGATTAGGGTTACTGTTATGGTTTGGGTTAGGTTTAGTGTTAGGTTGTCGGTTTGTGTTAGGGTTTCTGTTAGGGTTATGGTTAGGGTTCGTGTTATGGTTAGGGCTAGGTTTAGTGTTAGGTTTAGGTGTAAATTTTTGGTTAGTGTTAGGGTTAGAATTAGGATTAGTGTTTCACTTAGGGTTAGAGTTGTTTTTAGGTTTTGTGATAGGGTTAGCATTAGAGACAGTGTAAGGGATTGGGTTAGGTTTAGGGTGAGGTTTAGAGAAAGGGTTAAGGTTACAGTTATGGTTAGGACTAGATTTATGTTTAGGGTTATGTTTAGGGTTAGTGTTAGTTTTAGAATAAGTGTGTTAGGTTGAGGATTAGGTATAGGTTTGGGGTTAGTGTTAGTGTTAGAGTTATTGTTATGTTTAATATTAGGATTAGAGTTAGGGTTAAGAATATGTTTAGTGTTAGGGTAATGGTTAGTTTTAGGGTTAGTCTTAGGGTTATGGTTAGGTTTAGGCTTAGTGTAAGGGTTAAGTTTAGTGTTAGGGATAGGGTTAGTTTTAGGTTTAGGGTTCATGTTAGGGTTATGGTTACTGTTATTGTTATGTTTAGTGTTAGGTTTATGGTCAGTTTTAATGTTAAGTTTAGGGTTATGGTTAGGGTTAGGATTAGTGTTTGGGTTAATATTAGTGTTAGGTTTAGCGATAGTGTTAGAATTAGGGTTAGGGTTAGTGTTAGGTTTAGGGATAGGTTTAAAGTGATGCTTAGATTTAGTGTTAGGGTAGGGTTAGGGTTAGGATTAGAGTTAGTGTTAGGGTTATGGTTAGAGTTAGTGTTAGGATTAGGTTTAGGGTTTGTTTTGGGTTGGATTTAGGTTTAGGGTTAGGGTTATTGTTAGTGTTTGGGTTAAGATTAGGGTTAGGTTTAGTATTAGGATTAGGGAAGATTTTAAGTTTAGTGTTATCGTTAGGTTAAGGATTAAGGTATTTCTTACCATTAAGGTTAGTTTTAGGGTATGGTTAGTGTTAGAGATAAGTTTAAGGTTAGTGTTAGTGTTAGGGTTAGTGTTAGTGTTAGGGATAGGGTAAGGTTTGGGGTTATTGTTAGGTTTTGGTTAGGGTTAAGTTCCAGTTATGGTTAGGGTTAAGGTTAGGGTTTGTGTCACGGTTAGGGTTAGGGTTAATGTTGATGATAGAATTTCTGTTAAGTTTAGGCTTAGTGTTAGTTTTAGAATTAGGGTTAGGTTTAATATTAGGGTTAGGGTTAGAATTCGGTGTAGCATAAGTTTTAGGGTTAGGTTTAGGGTTATGGTTACAATTAGTGTTAGTTTTAGTGTTAGGGTTAGGTTTAGGCTTAGTGTTAGGGTTAGTGTTAGGGTTAGTGTTAGGTTTAGTATTAGGGTTTGAATTGGGGTTATGAATAGTTTTATACTTTGGGTTTCGATAAGGGTTAGGATTAGGGTTAGAGTTAGGTTAGTGTTAGGGTTAGGGTTAGGGTTAGGTTTAAGTTTAGTGTTTGGGTTAGTGTTAGAGTTAGGTTTATGGAAAGTTTTAGAATTAGGGTTAGGTTTAGTGTTATGTTAGGTTTAAGGGTTAGGTTTAGGTTTGTGTTTGGTTAGGTTTACGGTTAAGGTTAGGGTTTTTGTTAGTGTTTGGGTTAAGTTTAGGCTTAGGTTTAGTATTAGGGTTAAGGATAGTTTTAGGGTTAGTGTTATCGTTAGGTTTAGGGTTTTTCTTACATTTAGGATTAGGATTAGAGTATGGTTATATTAGGGATAGGGTGAGGATTAGTGTTGTGTTTATGGTTAGTGTGATAGTTCGGATTACGATAAAGGTTAGGATTAGGGTTGGAGTTAGGTTAGGGTTAGGGTTAAGGTTATGTTTAGGGTTAGATTTAGGGGTAGGTTTAGGGTTAGGGTTAGGTTTCAGATTAGTGTTTGTGTTAGGGTTAGTGGTAGGGTTAAATTAGGGTTAGGGCTAGGGTTAAGGTTCGTGTTAGGGTTAGCATTCATGTTAGGTTTAGGTTTAGGGTTAGGGTTAAAGTTAGGGTTAATGTTAGGTTTATTGTTAGGTTTAGGGTTAGCGTTAGTGTTTGGGATAGGTTTATTGTTAGGTTTAGGTTTACTGTTAGTGTTAGATTTAGGGTTAGTTATAGGTTTAGTGTTAGTTCTAAAGTGAGGTTTCGGGTTAGGGTTAGGGTGAGGGTTAAGGTTAGGTTTAGGGTTACAGTTAGGGATAGGTATAGGGTTTCGATTAAGGTTCGGTTTAGCATTAGGTTTAGTGTTAAAGTTAGGGTTAGGTTTTGGATTAGTGTTAGAATTAGTGTTATGATAGGTTTAGGTTTAGGGTTTGGGTTAGGGTTAGGGTTAGTGTTAGGGATAGGGTTAGCATAAGTTTTGGGGTTAGGATCAAGTTTAAGGTTAGAGTTCATATTAGGGTTAGCGTGAGTTTAGATTTAGGTTTAGGGTTAGAATTAGGGTTAAGGTTAGTGTTACATTAGGGTTAGGTTTGTGTTGGGTAAAGGTTTAGGGTGAGGGTGAGGTTTAGGATTAATGTTAGGGTTAGGGTTAGCTTTAAGGTTAGGGTTAGTGTTGGGGTTATGGTTATGGGTAGGGTTAGGTTAAGGTTTAGGATTAGCTTTAGGCTTAATTATGGGTTTAGGGTTAACATTATTGTCAGGTTTAGAGTTAGGTTTACGCTTAGGGTTAGTGATAGGTTTAGGTAAAGTTTAGTGTGTGGTTTAGGTTTTGTGTTAGTGTTAGGGTTAGGCTTAGGGTTACATAGAAGTTTAGTGTTAGGGTTAGGTTTGGGTTAGGGTTAGGGTTTGTGTTCGGGTTATGGTTAGAATTAGTGTTAATGTTAGTTTTAGGTTTAGGGTGAGGTTTAGAGTTTGGGTTAGGGTTATTGTTAGTGTTAGGTTAGATTTATTCTTGGGTTTAGAGTTAGTGTTAAGGTTAGGGTTAGGTTGTGGATTAGGTTTGGTGTTAGGGTTCAAGTTAGGGTTAGGTATAGGTTAATTTGGGTTACAGTTAGAAATAGGTGAGGGTTCGTGTTAGTGTAATGGTTAGGGTTAGTTTTATTATTAGGTTTCAGTTTAGGATTAGGGTTAGTGTTAGGGTTTGAGTTAGGGTTAGGGTTAGTATTTGAGTTTGGGTTAGGATTATAGTTAGGATTAGGTTTTATGTTAGGGTTTGGGTTAGTGTTAGTGTTAGGTTTAGGAATATGGTTAGTGTGAGGGTTGGGGTTAGGGTTTGGGTTAGGTTTGGGGTTAGGGTTATTGTAACGGTTACAGTTAGAAATAGGGTTAAGTTTAGATAAGGTTTCGGATTAGGGTTAGTGTAACAGTTAGGATTAGGTTTGCCTTAGGGTTAGGGTAAGAGTTACTCGTTGGTTTAGGTTTAACGTTAGGTTTAGTGTTATTGTTAGGTTTAGGGTTACAGTTAAAATTAGGGTTACAGTGAGGCTTAGGGTTAGTTTTAGGGTTAGTTTTAAGGTTAGGGTTAGGGTTAGGGTTCGGGTAATGGTTAGGGTTAACATTTGTATTAGGTTTAGAGTTAGGTTTAGAGTTAGGGTTAGTGATAGGGTTAGCGTTGGGGTAAGAGTTAGTGTTAACATTTGGGTTAAGGTTAGTGTTAGGTTTAGTGTTAGGTTTAGGGTTAGGGTTTGTTAAGGTTTAGGGTTAGGTAAGGGTTAGGGTTTGTGTAAGGGTTAGAGTTAGCTTTAGGATTCATGTTAGGGTTACTGTTATGGTTATGGTTATGGTTATGGTTATGGTTATGGTTAGGGTTAGGGTGAGGCTTAGGTTTAGTGTTAGGGTTAGTGTTAGGGTTATGTTTAGGGTTACGGTTAGTGTTAGGGTTAGGATTAGGTTTAAATTAGGGTTTGGATTAAGGTTATGGTTACAATTTGTCTTAGTGTTAGTGTTAGTGTTAGGGTTAGGGTTAGGGTTAGTTTCAGGTTTATGTTTAGTGTTAAGTTTAAGTTTATTTTTTTTATTAGGGTTACTGTTAGGGTTATGGTTACATTTTCGGTTTTGATAAAATATAGGATTAGGTTTAGGGTTAGGGATAGGGTTATTTTTATATTAGAGTTAGGGTTAGTATTAATTTTAGGTTAAGGTTAGTGTTAGGTTTATATTTATGTTGAGGTTTTGAATTAGGTTTAGGATAAGGGATAGGTTTAGGTTTAGTGTTAGGGTTAGTGTTAGGGTTAGGGTGAAGTTTAGCGTTTTGGTTAATGTTTTGATTACCTCTAGGGTTAGGGTTATTGTAAGGTTTTGGTAAGGTTTAAGTTAGTGTTAGAGTTAGGTCAGGGTTAGTGTTAGGAGTAGGTTAGGGTTAGGTTTAGGATTAGTGTTAGTGTTAGGGTTAGGGTTAGGTTTCGTATTTGGGTTAGGGTTAGGGTTAGGGTTAAGTGTAGGGTTAGGGTTAGGTTTAGTGTTAGTGTTACAGTTAGGATAAGGGTTATGTTTAGGGTTTGTGGTAGGTTTAGGGTTAGGGTTAGTGTTAGGGTTAGGATAAAGGTTAGAGTTAGTGATAGGGTGATGGTTTGTTTTAGGGTTAGTGTTAGGTTAGAGTTAGTGTTAGGGTAGGTTATAGTTACAGTTATGTTTAGAGTTGGAATTTGTGATAAAGTTAGGGTTAGTGTTGGGGTTAGTATTAGGGTTAAAGTTAATGTTAGTATTAGGTTTAGGGTTCATGTTAGGTTGTAGTTTAGGTTTAGGTTTAGTGTTAGGTTTAGAATTCGTGTTAGGGTAAAATTAGGGTTAGGGTTTGTGTTAGGATTAGGGTTAAGATTAGTTGTAGGCTTAGGGTTAGGGTTTTTGTTATGGTTACCATTAGAGTTATGTTTAGATTTATGGTTACAGTTTGAATTAGGTTTAGGTTTAGGATTAGTGTTAGGGTAGGTTTGGGTTTGTTTTAAGGTTAGTGTTAAGGTTAGTGTTAGGATTAGTTTTAGGGTCAGAGTTAGGGATAGGTTTAGGGTTTGGTTAAGATTAGGGTTAGGATTTGGGTTCGTGTTAGGTTTAGGCTTAGCGTTAGTGTTAGGTTTAGGTTTAGGATTTGAGTTAGGGTTAGAATTACTGTTAGGGTTAGGGTTAGTGTTTGTGTTAGCATTAGTTTTGGGGTTAGGTTTATACATAGGTTTAGAGTAAGTGTTAGTGTTAGAATTTGGGATAGTGTTAGGTTTAAGGTTAGGGTTAATGTGAGGGTTAGGTTTAGGGTTAGGGTTAGGGTTTTGTTAGGTTTACGATTAGGGTTATGGTTAGGGTTAGGTTTAAAGTTAGGGTTAAAGTTAGTGTTAGTGTTAGGGTTAGGGTTTCAGTTATGATTAGGTTTAGGGTAAGGTGTATGGTTACTGATAGTGTTACCATTAGGGTTAGGGTGAGGGTTAGTCTTAGTGGTATGGTTAGGATTAGGTTTACTGTTAAAATTATGTGTAGAGTTAGTGTTAGGTTTGGTGTTAGGGTCAGAATTATGATTAGGGTTAGGTAAGCATTAGCGGTAGAGTTAGGTTAAGGTTTGAGTTATGGTTTGGGTTAGAGTTTGTGTTAGGGTTAGGGTTAGGTTTGTATTGGGGTTAATGTTAAATTTATGGTTAGGATTACATTTATGGTTAGTGTTAAGGTTCAAGTTAGGATGAAGTATAGGTTTAGGTTAGGATAATAGTGAGGGTTATGTTAGGATTAGGTTTAGGGTTAGGGTTCAATTTAGGGTTAAGGTTAGGGTTATTATTCGGTTTACATTTAAGGATAGGGTTAGGTTAGTGTTACAGTTGGTGTTAGGGTTAGTTTTAGCATTACTATTTGGGTTAGGATTATAGATAGATTTTGAGTTAGTTTTAGGATTAGGATTAAGGTTAGTGTTTGGTTTAGGGTTAGGATTTGGGTGAGGGTTTGGTTTAGAGTTATTGTTTGTGTTAGGGTTAGGGTTAGCCTTAGGGTTAGGGTTAGGTTTAGCGTTATGGTTAGGGTTAGTGTTAGTGTTATAATTAGGTTTAGGTTTAGGATTACTATTTGTGTTAGACGTAGAGTTAGGGTTAGGGTTAGTGTTAGGTTTTGTGTTAAGGTTAGGGTCAATGATATGTTTTGTTTTGGGGTTAGGGTTAGGTTTTGTTTTAGGGTTAATTTTAGGGTTAGGTTTAAGGTTCATATTATGGTTAAGTTTAGAGTTATTGTTAGGTTTAGGATAAGGGTTAGTGTTCATGATAGGGTTAGGGTTTGTGATAGGGTTAGGGTTAGTGTTAGGGTTACAGTTAGGGTATGTTTAGTGTTAGTGTTAGGGTTAGGGTTAGGATTTGTGATAAGTTTAGGTTTAAGGTTAGGGTAAGTGTTAGGATAGGGTTATGGTTATGGTTAGTTTAAGGTTTGGGTTATGGTTAGGGTTGGGCTTTGTGTTACAGTTAGGATTAGGGTCGGGGTTAGTTTTCGGGTTTGGGTTATAGTTAGTGTTAGAGTTAAAATTAGGATTAGTTTAAGGTTTAGTGTTATGTTTAGGTTTATAGTTAGAATTAGTGTTAGTGTAAAATTAAGATTATGGTTAGTGTTAAGATTAAGGTTTGGGTTAGTGCTAGGGTTAGGGTTACTAATAGGGTTACATATAGGTTTACAGTTATGGTTAGGATTAGGATTAGGGTTAGGGATAGGTTTAGGGTAGGTTAGGGTTAGGTTTAGGGATAGGATTATGGTGAGGGCTAAGTTTAGGGTTAGGGTTAGGGTTATTTTTAGGGTTAGGATTAGGGTTAGGGTTACTGTTAGAGTTAGGGTTAGAGTTTCTATTAGGGTTAGGGATAGGGTTAGTGTTAGGGTTAGTGTTAGAGTTGGGGTTATAGTTTGGGTGAGGGTTAAGCTTAGTTGTATGTTTAGGTTTAGTGTTTGTGTTAAGGTTATGGTTAGGGTTTGTATCATGTTTACCGATACGGCTACATATAGGTTTATGATTATGGTTAGGATTAGGGTTAAGGTTACGGATAGGTTTAGTGTAGGTTAGGGTTAGGGTTAGTGTTAAAGTTATTCTTATTGTGAGGGTTAGAGTTAGGGTTAGGTTATTCTTACAATTAAGGTTACAGTTAGGGCGCCTGCAAGGTAGGCAGAACTGTGACCACCGACAGAACAGGCCCAGTGGCCTGCAGAAGGGTAGAGCCGTCCCCATGTGCCTGCAAGGTAGGCGGACCTGCGACCCACTGGCAGAACAGGCCCAGCGGCCTGCTGAGGGGCAGAGCCGCCCCCTCCCGCCATGCCTGCAAGTTAGGCGGAACTGTGACCACCGACAGAAGATGCCCAGCGGACCGCTTAGGGGCAGAGAAGCCAACCGCGCCTGCAAGGTAGGTGGACCTGCGACCCACTGGCAGAACAGGTCCAGCAACCCGCGGAGGGGCAGAGCTGCCCCACGCGCCTGCAAGGTACGCGGACCTGCGACCCACCGGCAGAACAGGCCCAGCTGCTTGCGGAGAGGCAGAGCCACCCGCCCCCCCATGCCTGAAAGTTAGGCGGAACTGCGAGCAACAACAGATCAGGCCCAGCGGCCCGCGGAGGGGCAGACCTGCCAACCACTCCTGCAAGGTACGCGGACCTGCGACCCACCGGCCAAACAGGCCCAGAGGCCTGTGGAAGGGTAGAGCCGCCCCCCACGCCTGCAAGGTAGGCGGACATGTGACCCACTGGCAGAACAGGCCCAGCGGCCTGCTGAGGGGCAGAGCCGCCCCCTCCCCCCCTGCCTGCAAGGTAGGCGGACCTGCGAACCTCCAGCAGGTCTGGCCCAGCAACCCACAGAGGGGCAGAGCCACCCCACACGCCTACAAGGTAGGCGGACCTGCGACCCAGCAGCAGACCAGGCCCAGCGGCCTGTGGAGGGGCAGAGCCACCCCCCCACACATGCCTGCAAGGTAGGCGGAACTGTGACCACCAACAGAACAGGCCCAGTGGCCCATGGATGGGCAGAGCTGCCAACCACGCCTGCAAGGGAGGCAAACCTCTGACCCACTGGCAGAACAGGCCCAGCGGGCCGCTAGCGGTAGACACATCGCCCCAGTTGGTGGAGGGGCAGAGCCGCCACCAGCACCTGCAAGGGAGACAGACCTGCAACTGACAGACACAACAGGCCCAGTGGCCCGAGGAGGGGCAGAGCTGCCGCCTGCGCCTGCAAGGTAGGCAGACCTGATACCGACCAGCAAAACAGGCCCAGTGGACTGCCGGTGTGGTAGGCACATTGCCCCAATTGGAGGAGGGGCAGAGCCGCCGCCCACCCTGCGAGGGAGACTTTGCAACTATACAAGAGCAATATAAATATATAGGAGGATAAATTCAATAACACAACAGTTTCACCAAGCAGAAAGAAACGCAAACAGTATGAAGAGACAAGGAAAGAAAGGACCACAAGCAATGCAGGTCAACTCAACGTTAGAAGAGGTAATATCTGCAGCAGATGGAATGTCAGATAAAGAATTCAGGATATACATGCTTCAGATGATCTGGAGTCTCAAGGAAAATATTAGACAGCAAAATCAGACAATGAAAGATCACTTCAACCATGAATTACATAAACAAATCCAAGAAGCAAAAGATCAAATATACAGGGAGATAGAGGTTATAAAAAACAAACAAACAGAAATCCTAGAAATGCAGGAAGCAATAAACCAACTTAAAAACTCAATTGAGAATACTACCAGCAGAGTAGAACACTTAGAAGATAGAACATCAGACAATGAAGACAAAGTATTTCAAATTGAAAAGAACATAGACAGCTCAGCAAGACTGTTAAGAAACTATGAGCAGAAAATGCAAGAAATATGGGATAACATAAAGAGACCAAACTTAAGCAACATTGGGATACAGGAAGGTATAGAGATCCAAACCAAAGGAATGAACAATCTATTCAATGAAATAATATGAGAAAACTTCCCAGACTTGAAGAATGAAACAGAATCCCAAATCCTAGAAGCTTACAGGACACTGAATGTGCAAAATCATAAGAGATCCACACCTAGACACATTATAATGAAGATGCCCAACATACAGAATAAGGAGAGAATTTTAAAAGCTACAAGAGAAAGAAGCAGATCACATTTAGGGGTAAACCAATCAGGATAACAGCTGATCTTTCAACACAGACTCTGAAAGCTAGAAGATCCTGGAATAACATATTTCAAACACTGAGAGAAAATGGGTTCAAACCAAGAATTGTGTATCCAGCGAAATTAAGCTTCAGGATGGAAGATGGAATTAAAACCTTCCACCATAAACAAAAGTTAAAAGAATTTGCAGCTAGAAAACCATCTCTTCAAAAAATCCTCGGCAAAACATTACAGGAAGAGGAAATGGAAAATAACAATGAAAACCAACAGTGGGAGGTAGTAGAGTAAAGGGGGGAAAATAATCAAAGAGGAAAACATACCATGTTTAGTAACATAAATAAACAAATATGGCTGGAAGAACAACCCATATCTCAATAATAACCCTACATGTTAATGGCTTAAACTCACAAATTAAAAGACACAGGCTAGTAGAATGGATCACAAAACAAGACCCAACAATATGCTGCCTACAAGAGACACATTTGATAGGAAAAGACATACATAGGCTGAAGGTGAAAGGTTGGGAAAAATCATATCACTCATATGGACTTCGGAAACAAGCAGGAGTGTCCATACTCATATCAAATAAAATAGATTTCAAGCCAAAGTTAATCAAAAGGGATAAAGAGGGACACTACATAGTGCTCAAGGGAACCATACACCAACAAGACATAACAATCATAAATATATATGCCCCAAACAATGGTGCAGCTGTGTTCGTCAAACAAACTCTTCTCAAGTTCAAGAGTCTAATAGACCACCATTCAATAATCATGGGAGACTTCAACACACCTCTCTCACCACTGGACAGATCTTCCAAACAAAAGTTGAATAAGGAAACTATAGAACTCAATAACACAATTAATAACCTAGACTTAATCGACATATACAGAATATACCACCCAACATCAAGCAGTTACACTTTTTTCTCAGCAGCACATGGATCCTTCTCAAAAATAGATCATATATTATGTCACAGGGCAACTCTTAGACAATATAAAGGAGTACAGATAATACCATTCATCTTATCTGATCATAATGGAATGAAACTGAAAATCAACTATAAAAGAAGGAAGGAAAAATCATGCATTACTTGGAGAATGAACAATAGGTTACTGAATGATCAATGGGTTATAGAAGACATGAAGGAGGAAATTAAAAAATTCTTAGAGATAAATGAAAACACAGACACAACATATCGGAATCATGGGACACATTAAAAGCAGTTTTAAGAGGGAAATTCATTGCCTGGAGGTCATTCCTCAAAAAAAGGAAAAACCAACATATAAATGAGCTCACACTTCATCTCAAAGCCCTAGAAAAGGAAGAACAAAACAACAGCAAATATAGCAGAAGGCAAGAAATAATTAAAATCAGAGCATAAATCAATGAAATTGAAACAAAAGAAACTATTGAAAAAATTGACAAAACTAAAAGTTGGTTCTTTGAAAAAAATAAATAAGATTGACAGACCCTTAGCCATGCTAACGAATAGAAGAAGAGAGAGAACGCAAATTACTAACATACGGGATGAAAAAGGAAATATCACAACAGATGCTACAGAAATACAGAAGATAATCAGAAATTATTTTGAATCCTTATACTCCAATAAAATAGAAGATAGTGAAGGCATGGATAAATTTCTTAAGTCATATGATCTGCCCAGATTGAGTCAGGAGGATATAGACAACCTAAACAGACCAATATCAATTGAGGAAATAGAAGAAACCATCAAAAGACTACCAACTAAGAAAAGCCCAGGACCGCATAGGTATACAGCAGAGTTTTACAAAACCTTTAAAGAGGAACTAATACCAATACTTTTCAAGCTATTTCAGGAAATAGAAAAAGAGGGAGAACTTCCAAATTCATTCTACGAGGCCAACATCACCCTGATTCCTAAACCAGACAAAGACACTTCAAAGAAACAAAACTACAGACCAATATCTCTAATGAACCTAGATGCAAAAATCCTCAATAAAATTCTGGCAAATCAGATACAAAAATATCAAAAAAATTGTGCACCATGACCAAATAGGATTCATCCCTGGGATGCAAGGCTGGTTCAATATACGGAAATCAATAAATGTTATTCACCACATCAATAGACTTAAATATAAGAACCAAATGATCATCTCGATAGATGCAGAAAAAGCATTTGACAAAGTACAGCACCCTTTATGTTCAAAACTCTAGAAAAACTAGGGATAACAGGAACATACCTCAATATTGTAAAAGCAATCTATGCTAAGCCTCAGGCTAGCATCATTCTGAATGGAGAAAAATTGAAGGCATTCCCTCTAAAATCTGGAACAAGACAGGGATGCCCTCTCTCACCACTTCTGTTCAAAATAGTTCTCGAAACACTGGCCAGAGCAAGTAGACAGATGAAAGAAATTAAAGGCATAAAAATAGGAAAAGAAGAACCTAAATTATCACTAATTTCAGGTGACATGATTCTATACCTAGCAGACCCAAAAGGGTCTACAAAGAAACTATTAGAGCTAATAAATGAAATCAGCAAAGTGGCAGGATATAAAATCAACATGCATAAATCAAAGGCATTCCTGTATATCAGCAACAAATCCTCTGAAATGGAAATGAGGACAACCACTCCATTCACAATATCCTCAAAAAAATAAAATAAAATACTTGGGAATCAACCTAACAAAAGAGGTGTTAGGCTTAAGGTGAGGTTTAGGGTTAGTGTTAGTGTTAGGGATAGTTTTATGGTTAGTGTTAGGTTTAGGGTTAGGTTTAAACTTAGGGTTAGTGATAGGGTTAGCATTAGGTGTTAGTGTTAGTTTTAGGGTTAGGGTTAGTGTTAGTGTTAGGTTAGTGTTAGGGTTAGGGTTAGGTAAGTGTTAGGGTTAGGTTTAGGTTAGGATTAGGATTAGAATTAGGGTTATGGTTAGGGTTGGGTTTAGTGTTAGTGTTAGAGTTAGTTTAGGGGTAGTGTTATTGTTTGGGTTAAATTTAGAGTTAGTGTTAGTGTTAGGGTTAGGTTTAGTGTTAGAGTTCGTTTTAGAATTTGTGTTAGGTTTAGGCTTAGGCTTTGTATTAGGGTTACTTTTAGGGTTAGTGTTAGGCTTAGTGTTAGTGTTAAAGTTAGGGTCAGGGTTAAGTTCAGGATTACTGTTTGGATAAAGTTTAGAGTTATATTTAGGGTTAGTGTTAAGGTTATTTTTAAGTTTACTGTTAGGTTTAATTTAGGTTTAGTGTTAGGGATAGGGTGAGTTTTAAGTTTAGGGTTATGTTTAGGGTTACAGTTAGTGTTACAGTTATGGTAAGGCTTAGTGTTTTGGTTAGGGTTAGGGTTAGGATTAGTGTTAGGTTAGTGTTAGGGTTACATTTAGGGTTAGTGTTAGGGTAGGATTAATGTTAAGGTTAGGTTTAATGTTAGAAATAGGGTTAGGTTTAGGGTAACATTAGGGTTAGGGTTTAGGTTCATGTTAGGGTTAAGGTTAGGGATATTATTAGGTTTAAGATAGGGTTAGGGTTAATGTTAGTTTTAGGTTTAGGGTTCGGATTAAGGTAAGGGTTATTGTTAGCTTTAGGGTTAATATATGCTTATGTAACGGATTAGGTTAGGGTTAGGATTGTGTTTCGGATTAGGGTTAGTTTTAGTGTTAGAGTTAGGGATAATCTTAGGTTTAGGTTTAGAGTTAGTGATAGGGTTAGTTCAGGTTTAGGGTTATGGTCAGTGTTAGGATTAGGGTTTCGGTTGGGGTTAGTGTTAGGATTAGGTTTAGGTTTATGGTTCGTGTTAGGGTTAGGGTTATGTTTAGGGTGGTTATGGTTTGGTTAATGTTAGGTTTAGGTTTAAGTTTCGTGTAAGTGTTAGGGTTATGGTTAGAGTTAGATTTAGGGTTAAAGTTAGTGTTAGGTTTAGGTTTAGGTTTAGTGTTAGGGTTAGGATTAGGGTTAGTGTAGGGGTTAATGTTAGGGTTAGTATTATGGTTAGGTTTAGGGTTCGTGTTATCACTAGGGTTAGTGTTAGGTTTAGGTTTATGTCTAGGTTAGTTTTTTTGTTAGGATTAGGGTTAGGGATAGTGTTAGGTTTAGGGATAGATTTAGGGTTAGGGTTAGTCCTCATGATAGTGTTAGAGTTAGTATTAGGGTTATGTTTAGGTTTGATTGTAGAATTAGGGTTAGTGTTATGGTGACCTTTAGGGTTAGTGTAAGGGTTAGGGTTAGTTTTACGTTGGGTAGAGGTTTTGTGATAGCATGAGAAATAGGGTTAGTGTTAGGGATAGGATTAAGTTTTGGGGTAGCTTTAGTCTTAGTGTTAGGGTTAGCATTAGGAATAGTGTTACGTTACAGATAGGTTTAGGGTTAGGGGCTAGGGTTAGGGTTACAGTTAGTGTTATGGTTAGGGTTAGGGTTAGTGTAACGGTTACTTTAGTGTTAGTTTTAGAGTCAGGGTTTGGGTTAGGTTTAGGGTTAGTTTTAGAGTTAGATTTAGGGTTATGGTTAGTGTTAATATTAGTGTTAGGTTCAGGGATATGTTGTGTTTTATTGTAAGCATTAGGTTTAGGGTTTCTGTTAGGGTTAGTGTTATGGTTAGGATTAGAGTTCAAATGAGGCTTAGGATTCGGTTTATGTTTAGTTTTAGGGTTACCCTAATCTGAACCCTAACAATCACCATAACCCTAACCCTAACATGAACACTAATTCTAACCCTAATCCTAATCCTAACCCTTAAATTAACTATAAAACAAACCTTAAACTTAACCTTAATCCTAAACCTATAACTAACCCGAACCCTAACCCTAACACTAACCCTAAACCTAAATCCAACCCTAAACCTAAACCTAACCCTAAGCTTAAACCTAACAGTAACCACAATCCAAACCGTAACCCTAAGTCTAACCCTAACCCTAACACTAACCCTAACATTAACCCTAACCCTAACACTAACATTAACTGTAACACTAACCCAAACCCTAACCCTAACAATAAACCTAAACGCAAACTTAAAACTATCACTAATTCTAACCCTAAACATAACCCAAAAAATAACACTAAACCTAAACCTAACACTAACCCTAACCCTAACACTAACACTTACCCTAACTCTACTCCTAACACTTACACTAACATTAACTCTAACTCTAAACCTAATAATAATCCTAACACCAAACCTAACCCTAATTCTAACCCTAAATATAACCCTAATCGTATCTGTAACCCTAAAACTAACCCAAACCCTAATCCTAATCCTAATTGTAAACCTAACACTAATGCTAACCTAAAACAAACCCTAACACTAACGCTACAACTAAACCTTACCCTAACACTAACACTAACTCTAAACAAAACCCTAGCCCTAACACTAACACTAACAGTAAAACTAACCCTAACCCTAACCCGAAACCTTACCCTAAACCTAACTCTAACCCGATCACTAACCCTAACCTTAATCCTAACAATAAGCCTAACATTATCCCTAAACTTAACCATAACCTGAACCATAACATTAACCCTAACACTAATCCTATCAGTAACCCTGACACTCAACCTAATACTACCCCTAAAACCAACCCTAAAACTACCCTAAAACTAATCCAAACCCTAATTCTAAACTTATCACTAACTCTAACAGTAACCCTACCTGCAATTCTAACCCTATCACTACCCCTAAACCTAAACATAACCCTAACAAGAACTCTAACCCTAAAAATAACACTAACCCTAAACTTAACACTAAACTAACCCTAACCCTAACCCTAATCCTATCTCTAATCCTAACCCTAACACTAAATCTAACACTCATCCTACCCCTAAACTTAAACTTAATACCCTCACCCTAACTCTAAGTCTAATAATAACCCAAACTCCAACCCTAACCCTATTCATAACTGTAATCATAACTCTAAACATAAACTGAACCCTAATCCTAACCAAAACCCAGACACTAACCCTAACTCTAACTGAAACTTTCACCCTAACACAAATCCTACCACTACCTCAAACATAACACTAACACTAACACTAACCTTAAACCTAAAACTAACCCTAAACCTCACCCAACCTAACCCTAACCCTTACAATAATCCTAACACTAACCCTAAACCTAACTCTAACCGTAACCCCAACACTAATCCTAAACCTAACCCTAACCATAACCATAAGCCTAATTCTAACCCTTACCCTAACACTAAAACTAATCCTTACAATAAGCCTATAACTAACTCTAACACGAACCCTAACTGTAATTCTAACCCTAAACCTAACACAAAACCTAAACCTAACCCTAACCCTAACACTTAACCTAACCCTAAACCTAACACTAACCCTAAACCTAACCCTAACCATAACACTAAAACTAACCCTAAATGTAACACTAACACTAACCCTAACACTAACCCAAACAATAACCCTAACCCTAACCCTCACCCTAACCATAAACCTAAACCTAACCCTAAGCGAAATGATAACCATAACCCTAACCTAACCATAAAACTAACCTTACCTAACCATAACACTAACCCTAACACTAAAACTAAACCTAACACTAACCCTACCTTAACCTTAACATGAACCCAAACAATAACCATTCAATTAACCCTAACCCTAAACCAAATACTAAACCTAAACCTAACAATAACCCTAAACCTAACATAAATACTAACACTAAGCCATCCCTAACATTAACACTGACACTAACTCTAACCCTAAACCTAACACAAACACTAACCTAAACCATAAACCTGACCCTAACCTAACCCTAACTCTAACACTTACCTAACCCTAATCCTAACCCTAACCCTAACACTAACCCTCACCCTAAACCTAACCCTAATCCTAAACCCAACCTTAACCCTATCTCTAACATAAAAGCTAACCCTATCCCTAACACTAAAACTAACCCTAAGCCTAACACCAACCATAACACTAAAACCTACACCTAATTCTAAAACTAACCCTAACCCTAACACTAATTCTAAACCTACCCATAAAACTAACACTAACCCTAAACCTATCCCTAAATCTTATTCTAACACTAACAATAATCTTAAACCTAACCTAGCCCTAATACTTATACTAACCCTAACCCTAATTCTAAAACAAACCCTAACTCTAAAACTAACCATAACCATAACCCTAAACCTAATCCTAAAACTAACACTTATCCTAAAACTTATGGTAACACTAACACTTGCTGTAACACTAACCCTAACCCAAACCCTAACCCTAACACTGAGCCTAACCCTATTCTAGCCATAACCCTAACACTAACACTAATTCTAACCCTAACACTAACCCTAAACGTATCCATAATATAACACTATACTTAACCCTAACGCTAACCCTAACACTAAGACTCACCATAACCCTAACACTAACCCAAAACCTTAGATGAACCCTAACCCTAACCCTAATAATAACCCTAAAACTATCTCTAGCCCTAATACTAACACTAACCCTAACCCTAACACTAACACAAACGCTAAACCTAACCCTAACCCTAACCCTAACCCTAACCCTAACCCTAAACCAAACATGAAACCAAACCCTATCCCTAACACTAATCTTAAACCTAACCCTAACACTCATCCTAACCCTAACTCTAAACCTAAACCTATCAGTAACCCTAAGCCTAATGCTAAAGCTAACACTATCACTAACCCTAAATCTAACCATAATCCTAACCATTACTCTAACATTAACTCTAACAGTAACCCTAACCCTAACTCTAACCCTAACTTTAACACTAACCTAAACCTATCCAAAAACCTAACACTAACCCCAACTCTAGACATAATCCAAACACTAACCTAACCCTAAGCCTAACCCTAACAATAACCCTAAACCTAAACCTAACCCTAAACCTAACACTAACCCTAACACTAACCTTCACCGTAACACTAACCCTCACACTAACCCTAATCCTAATCCTATCATTTATCCTAACCCTAACCCTAAACCTCAACCTAACTCTAACCCTCAACCGAAACCTAAACCTAACACTAACCCTCACCTAAAACTAACACTAACCCTAACTCTACTCCTACCCCTAGCCCTACCCTTAACCCTAACTCTAATCATAATTTTAACCATAACCATAACCGTAACCATAAACTTAAATGTAACTCTAACACAAACCCTAAACTTAACCCTAACACTACAAATAACCCTAACCCTAACACGAACAATATCACTAACATAACACAAATTGTAACTGTAACTCTAACCAGAAGCCTAAACCTTAACCTAACCCAAACCCTAACCTTAACCCTAAAACTAACACTAACCCTAACTTTAACAGTAACCCTAACCCTAACCCTAAATATAACCCTTACACTAATCCTAATCGTTACACAAAACCTAAACCTAAACCTAACCCTAAGCGTAACACTAACACTAACCCTAACCCTATCCCTAACACTAAAACTAACACTAATCCTAACCCTAACACTAACTTTAAATCTAACTAAAAACCTTACACTAAACTTACCCTAACCCTAACACTAACCCTAACCCTAACCCTTACTATAACACTAACCCTAACGTAACCATAACCCAAACCATAACCCTAACCCTAACGCTAACCCTTACCTAACCCTAAACCTAAACCTAACACTAAACCTAACACTAACCCTAACCCAAATGTTAACACTAACACTTACGCCAACGCTAAGCTTATCACTAATCCTAAACCTAACCCAAACTCTAACCCTAACAGTAATGTTAACCCTAACCATAACCCTAACCCTACCATAACCCTAAAACTAACCCTAACCCTAACCGTAAGTTTCACTAAAACCCTAATCCTAACCATAACCCTAACCCTAACACTAACACTAACCCTAATGGTAAACCTAAACTCACGACTAACCCTAAACCTAAACCTAACCCTAATCCTAACTGTAACTCTACCCTAAACCTAAACCTTACCTAAAGATAACCCTATTTCTAATTGTAAACGTAACAATAACCCTAACACTAAACCTAACACAAATCCTAACCCTAAACTTAAAACTAACACTAACACAACCCCTCACACTAAACCTAAAACTAAATATAACCCTAACCCAAACTGTAACTCTAAACCTCACCCTAACCTTAACCCTAAACCTAATCCTAACAATAACCTTAACCCTTACATTAACATGAACACTCTCCCTAATCCTAACCTTAATCTAACCCTAACCAAACCCTAACCCTAACTCTATCCCTAACACTAAACCTAATGATAACCCTAACTCTAACCATAACACTAACACTAACCATAACCATAAAACTAACCTAACAATAACAATAACCCTAACTCTAACTCTAACCCTCACCCAAAACCTAAACCTAACACTTACCCTAATTTTATCCGTAACACGAACCTAAACCTAAACCCTAACCGGAACCTATCCCTAACATTAACTTTCACCGTAACTCTAACACTAACCTTAACACTAACACAAAACTTGAACCAAACCCTAACTTTAGCATAACCCTAAACATAACCCTAACCAAGCCTAACCCTAACCCTAAAACGAACCCTAAACCTCACCCTAACACTAACCATTTACCTAACACTAACCCTAATGCTAATGTAACACTAACCCGAACACTAATACTAACCCTAACCCTAACACTAACACTAACCCTAACCCTAACCCTAAGACTAAAGTAACTGTAACCCTAAACCTAACCATAACCCTAAAACAAACCCTAACCCAAAACATAGCGCTAACCCTAACATAACACTAACCCTAACTGTTTCCTAACTTAAATCCAAACCATAACACCAAACATGACACTAACCCTAACCCTAATACTAACACTAACACTAAACACAACCCTAACCCTATTACTAAACCTAACCCTAACCCTAATTCTAAACCTAACACTAACCTAATACCTAACCTTAACCTTGACCCTAACCCTAACTCTAACCCTAACCCTAACCTACCCATAATCCTAAAACTAACCCAAACCCTAAACCTACACCTCACTTTAACCCTCTTACTAACTATAACCAAAACCCTAAATCTAAATTTTAACCTAACAGAAACACTTTCCATAACACTTACCCTGACACAAATCATAACTGTAACCCTAACACTACCCTAAACCTAATCCTAACCTTAACACTAAAACTGTCCCTAAACATAACCCGAACCCTAACTCTTACTCTAATTCTAACCCCAAAACTAATCCTAACCATAACCCTATTTGTAATCCTAAAACTAACCCTAACGTTAACCCTAACCCTAACCGTAACACTAAACCTAACCATAATCCTAACCCAAAAAGTAACCCTAACCTATATCGAAACTTAAACCTAACCCTAATTTGAACCCTAACCCTAACCCAAACCCTAACTCTAACACTAACACCAAACCTAAACCTAATCTTAAAAATAACACTTATCCTAACCGTAACACAAACCTAAACCTAACCATAACCCTAACATTAAACATAAACCTAACCCTACAACTAACCCTAACCCCAAACCTAATCCTAAACATAATCCTAATGTATATTTAATCCTAACACTAACCATAACCCTAACAAAAACTCTAACACAAACCATAACCCTACCCCTAAGATAACCCTAACCCTAACCCTTATATAACCCTAACCCTAACTGTAAATCTAACCCTAACACAAATTCAGACCTAAATCTAAATTCTATTTCTTACCCCAACCCTAACGCTATACTAACCATAACCCTAAACCTAAACCTAACACTAACCTGAACCCTAACTATACCCTAACCCTAACACTAACCCTAACCCTAACATTAACACTAACCCTTACCTTACCTTAAAACTAAACCTAATCCTCACTCTAACCCTAATAGAAAACATAAAACTATCCCTAACCCTAACAATAACACAAATCCTAAACCTAATCCTAACCCTATCACAAACAATAGCCTAACACTAACACTAACACTAACCCTAGTGCTAAAACTAAATCTAAGACTAACCCTAACCCTAGCCTTAAACCTAAGCCTCATCTTAACCGTAACCATAACCCTAAACCTAACCCTTACCTAAACATAACCCTAACCCTAACCCTAACACTAACAATAACCCTAAAACTAAGCTTTGCCTGAATCTTAACCCTAACCCTCACCATAACCCTAACCCTTATGTAACATTAACCCTAACCCAAATCCGAATTCAAACACAAACACTTACCCCAATCATAACCGTAAGACTAACCTAAGCCTATCCCTTGGCTAACCCTAACCCAAACCCTAAACTAACTCTAACCATAACCCTAAGAGTAAATTTGATCCTAAACCTAACCCTAAACATAACTCTAACCCTAACCCTAACACTAACACTAATTTAACATGAACACTAACCCTAAGCCTAACCCTAAATCTAAACTTTACCTTAAACCTAAACCTAACACTCATGCTAACCCTAACACGACCCCTAACCCTATTCCTAACATGAACTTAACCCTAACACTAACCCTCGTTGTAACACTAACCCTAATCATAACCTTAATACTAACACTAAATTAAACACTCACCTTAACCTAACCCTAACCCTAACCATAACCACAACCCTATCGCAAACCTTAAAGCTAACCCTCACCCTGACACTAACCCTAAGCCTCACCCTAACCCTAACCCAAAACCTAACTCTAACGCTAACTCAAACAATAAAACTAATCCTAACACTAAACCTAACCCTAACACTAAATATAACCCTAATCCTAAACCTAACCCTAACCCTAACCCTAAACCTAATGCAAACCCTAACCTTAAACCTAACACGAACCATAAACCTAACCCTAACCCTAATTTAATTGAAAACCTATCCTTAACCCTAACCCTTACCCCAACCCTAACACTAACCATAAACATAACCCTAACCCTAACCTAACCCTCACCCTAAAGCTAATTCTAACCCTAATCGTAACTTTTATCATAATCCTAACCATAACACAAACCGTAACCCCAACACGCATCCTAACCCTAAAGCTAACACTAACCTATACCCTAAACCTAACCCTAACTCGAACCCTAACCATAACCCTAACCCAAACCCTAACTCTAACACTAACCCCAACCCTAAACCTAACCCTAAAAATAACACTTACCCTAACTGTAACACTAACCTTAATCCTAACCATAACCCTAACATTAAACCTAACCCTAACCCTAACACTAACCATAACACTAACCCTAACCCCAAATCCCCTAACCCTAATGTAACTTTAATCCTAACCCTAACCATAACCCTAACAAAAACTGTAACCCAAACCCTAATCCTAACCCTAAGGTAACCCTAACGCTTACCCTTACATAACTCTAATCCTAACCCTAACTCTAACCCTAACACTAATTCAAACCTAAATCTAAACTCTCTTACCCCAACCCTAATGCTATAGTAACGCTAACCCTACCCCTAAATCTAAACCTAACATTAAACTGAACCCTAACTATAACCTAACCCTAACCCTAACCCAAATCCTCACCCAAACATTAACCCTAAGACACACCTTATCATAAAAATAACCCTAAGCCTCACTCTATCCCTAATACTAAGCATAAAACTATCCCTAACCTTAAACATAACACAAATCCTAAACCTAATACTAACCCTATCACAAACGATAACCTAACACTAATACTAACACTAATCCTAATGCTAAAACTAAACATAAGACTAACCCTAACCCTAACCTTAAACCTAAACCTGATCCTAACTGTAACCCTAACCCTAAACCTAACCCTTACCTAAACATAACCCTAACCCTAATGCTAACACTAACCATAACCCTAAACCTAAGCTTTGCCCAAAACCTAACCCTAACCCTCACCATAACCCTAACCCTTATGTAACATTAAACCTACCCCAAACCCTAATTCTAACACAAACACTTACCAAAATCATAACCTTAAGCCTAACCTAGTCTATCCCTTACCAACCCCTAACCCTAATTCTCACCCAAACCCTAACTCTAACCCTCACACTTATCCAAATGCTAAACCTAATAGTAACCCTAATTCAAACCCCAAAACTAACTGTAACCCTAACCCTAACCCAAACCCAAACACTAACGCTAACCCTAACTCTAAACCTAACCTTAACACTAACACTAACATTCACCCTAAAACTAACACGAACCCTAATACTAACCCTAACCCTAACCCTAACCCTAACCTAACCCTAACCATAACCCTAACAGTAAACTTAAACCTAAACCTAACCTTAAACCTAACACTAACCCTAGCACTAACTTAACACTAACACTAACCCTAAGCCTAACTGTTGAGAGCCACAGCCGAAGGGGCCCCAGCAAACTTCCAGCTGCCAGCAAACTTCCAGCTGCCGGCTGATGATTGGCTCACAGCAGCCCCAGCAACATCTAGCTGATTGGCTCCTCTGCGGTGATGCTCATTGGGCTGTTTCCCTGCCCTTTCAAACCAGAGGGAGCGCAGGGTTGGACATCTGCGCCTCCGCCAGAGCAGTACTAACTCCAGAGATGGGAGTTCAAATCATTCCCACAGGGGTGAAAGGACCTCTTCCCAAAGGAACAGTAGGCTTATTATTGGGACAGAAAAGATCCATTCTTTATAGGACATATCAGGGCACACACAGGATTGCCTGGAGCCCTTAGTTTGGGCAATGATTTAGCAGATAAAACTACACATGACATACATATTTTCTCTACACTAGAAGAAGCTATAAATTTTCATGGAAAGTTCCATGTCAATGCTAATACTTTACAAAAGCGTTTTAAAATAACTAAGGAACAAGCTAGACAAATAATAAAACAATGTCAAAATTGTGTGACCTTTTTACCACAAGTTAATCTTGGAGTCAATCCTAGAGGATTGATACCTAACCATATTTGGCAGATGGATGTCACACACTTGCCAGAATTTGGAAAATTAAAATATTTGCATGTTACAGTTGATACTTCTTCTGGATTTTTGATGGGCTCCCTTCATGCCGGAGAAAAAACTAAAGATGTTATAGCTCATTGCTTACAAAATTTTGCCATTGTGGGTGTTCCAAAACAGTTAAAAACAGATAATGCCCCTGGTTATACTTCTACCTCTTTTAAATAATTTTGCTCAACATTTGGCATTACTCATATAACAGGAATCCCATACAATCCACAGGGACAAGGCATAGTTGAAAGAGCTCATCAAACTATTAAAATGTACTTATTAAAGCAAAAAGAATGAATTGGGAAGGGGTATATATTCCCCAAAGATAAACTTAAAATAACCCTTTTTACTCTAAACTTTTTAAATTTGGATTCATCAGGACTTAGTGCTGCGGAAAGGCATATGTGTCCAAAAAATGTGCATAAGCCCAAGGTACTTTGGAAGGATATTCTAACAGGACAATGGAAAGGTCCTGACCCAGTAATTGTCTGGAGTCGGGGGTCTGTTTGTGTGTTTCCACCTGGAGAACAGCAGCCGATTTGGATTCCAGAGAGATTAACCAAGGTCCTGACCCAGTGATTGTCTGGAGTCGGGGGTCTGTTTATGTGTTTCCACAGGGAGAACAGCAGCCGATTTGGATTCCAGAAAGATTAACTAAAGCGATTTCTACAGACCAAAAAGAAGATGATTTGGCTCAAATCCATAACAACTGATATCCAAAACTCCAGTTTGGCTATTCTTACATCTGCAACAGAACCAGGATGCTTTTTTCAATATCTATTTTATTATTGCCCTTTGCCATATCATGAAGTTCTATTTTGTTTTTTGAGCTCATACAGACCTAGGTTAATGTTTTGCTGATCAGTTCTATTTTTTGACTATAGAGTTTTTAAACATTGCAATGGAGATTTCACCTGTAAAAAGTTATAAGGCCTTTACTATAATGTGATGTGTTGTATGTATTATATTATGTGTGCACACTTGTGTTTTGTGTTATATGTTTGAATGTATGTATGTCCATATATCATATATGATGAGCGCTCATGATAAAATGGATCCAAATATTTTTTTTCACGTGATTTATATGGTTTAATTTAAATTGGGTAAACAACTGTTGAGGATTGTTTTAATATGTAAACAAAAAAGAAGGTTAACAGATCTGTTTGTTTGCTTTCACCTTTCCTTTTCATTATATTCAATAATTCTCTTAAAGATAATGTAAATTGTTAAGAAAATTGTTTTCTTTTAGTGCCTTCTGTAATGTTACATAATTTTTTCTTTAGCCATTATTGCCAGAATTCGTATCTTCATCCCAGTGCCGGTGAAGACAGTGTAAATTGTTAAGAAAATTGTTTTCTTTTAGTGCCTTCTGTAATGTTACATAATTTTTTCCTTAGCCATTATTGCCAGAATTCCTATCTTCATCCCAGTGCTGGTGAAGTCAAAGATAAAACCAATCTACAGCTTCTACAATAGCCATCACTGAACTGCTTGCAGAACTTGCCTGGACACATTGTGAGCTCACCTGTATGCATTGTGAACTATCTGTTGGTGCAGTGACTTGTGGTAGTGTTGGGGTATTTTTGCTGATGATGTCATTGGTGGTACAATTTTTCCAAAAGGAGCCGTCAATTGGCTTGGTGTATCTTCCTCCCTTCTGCTTGTCATGATCGTCCAGCTAAAATTTGGGGGCCAACAGAGGTGAGGCAAAGAACCTCACCCCCCCGCTGGTACAAAGACCTCTCCACAGGTGTGGCTGTATACTGGACCGGTAGTCAGTGACGGGTAAGATCCAATTGCAATGGTACCAACCTAAGGACCATATGTACTATTGGACAACCTAAGGCAGGCACGGTCCCTAAGCCACATGCTTGTTGTTTAAACAGAGAGGGGGAGATGTTGAGAGCCACAGCCGAAGGGGCCCCAGCAAACTTCCAGCTGCCAGCAAACTTCCAGCTGCCGGCTGATGATTGGCTCACAGCGGCCCCAGCAACATCCAGCTGATTGGCTCCTCTGCAGTGATGCTCATTGGGCTGTTTCCCTGCCCTTTCAGACCACGGAGCTGCTCATTGGGGGACTTTTTTGGCTCCACCCACATGATCCAGCCAATCGGCCTCAAGAGCAGGAGGATTGTGGGAGGTGGGGAGAAGCTTGTGTGGGAGAGAGAGGCTTGTGGAAAGCCGGTGGTGGCAGTTGAGGCTCTGAGGGTTTTTCCTGAGAGGCTGTTTTGTTTGGCGTGTGTGGTTCTAAAAATAAAGTTAGTTTCTTTTGACAAGTGGCTCCTGATTGTGCCCAGCCAGACTGCGGCACCTAACCCTAACTCTAACCCTCAAACTAAACTTTAAACTAACAATAACCCTAACCATAACCCTAACAAGAAGCCTAACCCTAATCCTAAGTTGAACATAACCATAACACTAACCCTCTCTGTAAGACTAACCCTGTAAGAATAACCCTAACCATAACCCTAACCATAACCCTAATGCTAACCCTAAATTAAACACTAACCTTAAACTAACCCTAACCGTAACCCTAACCATAACCCTAAACCTAACCCAAAAGCCTAACCCTAACCCTGACACTAAACCTAAGCCTCACCCTAAACCTAACCCGAAATCTAACAATAAAACTAACCCTAACCCTAATCCTAACCCTAATCCTAACCCTAACCAAAAACCTAACCCTAAACCTAACACAAACCCTAACCTTAATCATAACACAAACCATAAATCTAACCCTAACCCTAATTTAACTTAAACCCTATCCTTAACCCTAACCCTTACCCTAACCCTAACACTAACCCTAAGCATAACCCTAAACCTAACCTAACACTAACCCAAACCTAACTCTAACCCTAATCCTAACCTTTATCATAACACTAACCATAACTCTAACAGTAACCCCAACACAAATCCTAACCCTAAAGCTAACACTAACCTAAAACCTAAACCTAAAACTAACCCTAACCCTAATTCTAACACTAAAACAAACTCTAAACTTCACCCTAACCCTAACCATAACCATAACCTTAAATTTTACCCTAACCCTATTCCTAAACATATCCCTAACACTAACCATAACCCTAATCCTAACTAAATCATAACATTAACCCTAACAATAAACCTAACAGAAACCATAACTCTAACCCTAACCCTAACACTAACCCTAACTTTAACCCTAACTATAACCCTAAGCATAACACTTACCCTAACCCTAACCCTATCTCTAACCAAAACATTAACCCTAAATCTAACCTTAAAGCTTAACCAAAACTTAATACTAATCCTAACACTAATCCTACACATAACTATAAGCCTAACACTAACCCTAACACTTCCCTATCCCTAACCCTAAATTTAAACCTAAAGCTAACACTAACCCTAATTTAACCTAACACGAACCCTAACCTAACCCTAACCCTAACCTAACCCTAACCCTAATCCTAACCCTAACCTTATCCTGAACCCTAACACTAACCTAAACCTAACCCTAACCCTAACCCTAAAACTAACCCTAATCCTAACTGTAACTGGAACCTTAAACATAATCCTAACCATAACCCAAGGACATAACCTAACCCTAACCCTAAGAGTAAACCTAACCCTATCCCTAACACTAACTGTGACCCTAATCCTATATTAACACTAATTCTAACTGTAACCCTAAACCTTACCCTAACAATTACCCTCTTACACTAAGTGTAAACCTAACTCTAACCATAAACCTAATCCTAACACTAACACTAAATCTAAACCTAAATCTAAACCTAACCCTAACCCTATCTCTAACCCTAATACTAACCCTATTTCTAATCCTATCACTAACACTAACCCTAACTCTATCCCTAAACCTAAACCTAACCCTAAATCTAACCTTAACCCTAATTCAAACCCCAAAACTAACTGTAACCCTAACCCTAACCCAAACCCAAACACTAATGCTAACCCTAACCTGACAATAATTCTAACCCTAAACCCAACCCTAAGCCTAACACTAACCCTAATACTAACCATAACACAAACCCTAAACCTAACCCTAACACAATCCCTAACCCTAACAGTAACTTTAACTCTAACACTAACCCTAATCCTAACCCAAACCTAAAACTAATACTAAACCTAACCCTAAACATAACACTAACCCTAACACTAACCCCAACCCTAACACTAACCCTAACCCCTAACCCTAGCCCTAAACCTAACCTTAACTCTGACACTAAACCTAACCCTAACACAAACCCTAACACTAAACCTAACCATAACCCTAAGCCTAACATTAACTCTAACCCTTACATAAACCTAAACCTAACCCTAACTCTAACACTAACACTAACTCTAACCCTAACACTAACCCTAACCCTAACACTAACACTATTATGAACTGTAAGCCTAAACCTAAAACTAACCCTAACACTAATCCTAACACTAACCGTAAACCTAAACCTAATACTAAACCTAATACTAACCCCAACCCTAACCTTAATCCTGACACTAACCCTAAACCTATCCCTAATGGTAACCCAAATACTAACCATAAATCTAAACCTAACTCTAAACCTAACCCTATCACAAACCCTAACCCTAAACCTAACCCTAACATAAACCATAACCCGAACCCTTACTCTAACCCTAACACTAACCCAAAACCTAACACTAAACCTAACACTAAATCTTACATTAAAACTAACCCTAACCCTAACCATAACACTAACACTAACAGTAATCCTAACCATAAATGTAACCCTAAATTAACACTAACACTAACCCTAATCCTAACACAAACCCTAATGCTAAACCTAAATCTAATGATAACCCTAACCCAAACATTAACCTAACCCTAACCCTAAACCTAAACCTAACCCATATCCTAATCATAACCGTAACTCTAACCATACACTAATCTTAAACCTAACACTATAATTAACCCTAACCCTAATTCTAAACCTAACACTCACCCTAAACCAAACCCTAACAGTAATACCAACTGTAATCAAAACCCTAACCCTAGCCCTATCTCTAACCCAAACCCTAAACCTAAACCTAACCCTAACCCTTACATTAAAACTAAACTTAACTTTGAACCTGAAACTAACCCTAATCCTAACCCTAACACTAACTCTTACCATAACCCTAAGCCTAAATCTAGCCCAAACAATAATTAAACCCAAACCCTAACCCTAACCCTAAAACTTTCACTAAAGCTAACCCTAAACCTAACACGAACTCTAACACTAAACCTAACAGTAACCCTAAACCATACCCTACACCTAACCCCAACCCTAAACCTAACCCTAATCATAACCCTAACCCAAAAACTATCACTAACCTTAATTCTAACACAAAATCTAACACTAATCCTAATCTTAACACTAACCCTAAACTTAAGCCAACCCTTACCAAAACCTAACAGTAACACTAACCCTAACAATAACAATAACCTTAACCGTATACCTAACCCGAAACCTAAACCGAACCCTAACCGTAACCCAAACACTAACACAAACGCTAACCCTAACTCTAACCCGAACTCTAAACCTAACCCTAACACTAAACCAAACCCTATCCCTAACCCTAACCCAAACCCTAAACCTTACTTTAAAACTAAACCTAACTCTAAACCTGACACTAACCCTAATCCTAAACCTAACAGAAACCCTAAACCTAATTATAACGCTAAACCAAACACTAAGGCTAACCCTAACCATAACCCTAAAATTAACCCTAACACTAACCCTAAACCTAAACTTAACACTAACCCTAATCCTAACTCTAACACAAACCTTAAGCCAAACACTAACCCTATCCTAATCCTAACCCTAACCCTATCCTTAACACGGACTCTAAACCCAAACCTAAACCTAACCCTAACACTAACCATAACCCTAACCCTTACCCGAAGCCTATCCTAACCCTAAACCTAACACTAACACTCACCCTAACCATAACCCTAACACTCACCCTAACCCTAACCCTAACATTATAACTAACACTAACTCTAATTATAACCCTAAATCTAAACCTTAACCTTACCCTAACGCTGACCCTAACCCTAACAGTAACCCTGTCCCTAACCCTAAGACTATCCCTAACCTAAAACTAATCCTAATCCTAACCGCAACCCTAATTCTAATACTAACTCTAACACTAACCATAACATAAAACCATAACTTTAACCATAACCCAACCCTAACCTAACCCTAATCCTAACCCTAACTCTAACCCTAAACTTAACTCAAACACTAACACTAAACCTAACCCTAATCCTAACATGAACTCTAACACTAAACCTAAAACTAACCCTAAACCTAACCATAAACCTAATCCAAACCCTAAACCTAACCCTTAACCTAACCCTAAAACTAAACCTAACCCTAAACCGAACCCTATACCTAACACTAACCCTAAACCTAACCCAATCCCTAACCCCAACCCTAAGTGTAAACCTAACCCTAACTCTAAACCTAACCCTAATCTTAAACCTAAAATTAACTAACCCTACTCTAATACGAACACAAACCTAACCCCAACCCTAACCTAACCCTAACCCTAACACAAACAGAAACCCTAACTGTAACCCAAAACCTAAACCTAACCGTAGCCCTAACCCTAACCTAACCCTAAAACTAACCATAACATTAACCCTAAACATAACACTAACACTAACACTAATCCTTGCCGCAGTCAGGCTGGGCACAATTCAGGAGCCACTTGTCAAAGGAAACAAACTTTTTTTTTTAGAACACACACACCACACCACAAGCTCTTCAGGAAAACCCTCAGAGCCCAACTGCCACCACAGGCTTCCCACAAGCCTCTAAACCTCCCCCACTCCTCCTGCTCTTGAGGCCGATTGGCTGGGTCACGTGGGTGGAGCCAAAAAAAGTCCCCCAATGAGCAGCTCTGTGTTCTGAAACGGTGGGGAAACAGCCCAATGAGCATGAATGCAGAGGAGCCAATCAGTTGGCAGCTAGAAGTTTGCTGGGGCTGCTGTGAGCCAATCATTAGCTGGCAGCTGGAAGTTTGCTGGCAGCTGGAAGTTTGCTGGGCCCCTTCAGCTGTGGCTCTCAACATCTCCCCCTCTTTGTTTAAACAACAAGCATGTGGCTTAGGGTCCCTGCCTGCCTTAGGCTGTCCAATACTACATATGGTCCTTACTCGTCATTGGATGAGCTGACCTCAAGGCTTCAGCCTCTTTTCTTAGGTTGGTACCATTGCAATTGGATCTTACCCTTCATTGAATACCGGTGCAGCATACAGCCACACCTGTAGATAGGTCTTTGTACCAGCGGGGGGGGGGGGGGTAAGGTTCTTTGCCTCACCTCTGTTGGCCCCCAAATTTTAGCTGAATGACCATCACAAGCAGAAGGGAGGAAGATACACCAAGTCAATTGATGTCTCCTATTGGAAAAATTGTACCACCGATGAAACCATCAGCAAAAATACCCCAACACTACCACAAGTCACTGCACCAACAGATAGTTCACAATGCATACAAGTGAGTTCACAATACATACAAGTGATAAATAGTCCAGGCAAGTTCTGCAAGCAGTTCAGTGATAGCTATGGCAGAAGCTGTAGATTGGTTTTATCTTTGTCTTCACTGGAACTGGCTAAAGAAAAACTTATGTAACATTCCAGAAGACACTAAAAGAAAACAATTTTCTGAACATTTTACATTATCTTGAAGAGAATTATTAAATATAATGAAAAGGAAAGGTGAAAGTAAACAAACATATCTGTTAACCTCCTTTTTTGTTCACATATTAAAAAAATCCTCAACAGCTGTTTACCCAATTTAAATTAAACCATATAAATCACGTGAATAAAAAATATTTGGATCCATTTTTTTCATGAGTGCTCATCATATATGATATATGAACATACGTACATACAAACATACAACACAAAACACAAGTGTGCACACATAATATAATACATACAACACATAATATAATAGTAAAGGCCTTGTAACTTTTTTACAGGTGAAATCTCCATTGCAATGTTTAAAAACTCTATAGTCAAAAATAGAACTGATCATCAAAACATTAACCTAGGTCTGTATGAGCTCAAAAAAAAAAAAAAAATAGAACTTCATGATGTGAGAAAGGGCAATAATAAAATAGATACTGAAAAAAGCATTTTGGTTCTGTCGCTGATGTAAAGGTAGCAAAACTGGAGTTCTGGATATCAGCTGCTATGGATTTGAGCCAAATCATCTTCTTTTTGGTCTGTAGAAATTGCTTTAGTTAATCTCTCTGGAATCCAAATCGGCTGCTGTTCTCCTGTGGAAACACACAAACAGACCTCCGACTCCAGACAATTACTGGGTCAGGACCTTTCCATTGTCCTGTTAGAATATCCTTCCAAAGTACCTTGGGCCTATGTACATTTTTGGACACATATGCCTTTGCACAGCACTAAGTCCTGATGAATCCAAATTTAAAAAGTTTAGAGTAAAAAGGGTTATTTTATGTTTATCTTTGGGGAATATATACCTCTTCCCAATTCCCTCTTTTTGCTTTAATAAGTACATTTTAATAGTTTGATGAACTCTTTCAACTATGCCTTGTCCCTGTGGATTGTATGGGATTCCTGTTTTATGAGTAATGCCAAATGATGAGCAAAATTGTTTAAAAGAGGTAGAAATATAACCAGGGGCATTATCTGTTTTTAACTGTTTTGGAATGCCAACAGGGGCAAAATTTGTAAGCAATGAGCTATAATATCTTTAGTTTTTTCTCCAGCATGAAGGGAGCCCATCAAAAATCCAGAAGAAGTATCAACTGTAACATGCAAATATTTTAATTTTTCAAATTCTGGCAAGTGTGTGACGTACATCTGCCAAATATGGTTAGGTATCAATCCTCTAGGATTGACTCCAAGATTAACTTGTGGTAAAAAGTCACACAATTTTGATATTGTTTTATTATTTGTCTAGCTTGTTACTTAGTTATTTTAAAATGCTTTTGTAAAGTAGTAGCATTGACATGGAACTTTTTATGAAAATTTGTAGCTTCTTCTAGTGTAGAGAAAATATATATGTCATGTGTAGTTTTTATCTGCTAAATCATTGCCCAAACTAAGGGCTCCAGGCAATCCTGTATGTGTCCTGATATGTCCTATAAAGAATGGATCTTTTCTGTCCCAGATTAGACTTTGTATAGTGGAAAGCAAAGAGAAAAGAGTAGAGGAAGGGGAAATACTACCAGCATATTCATGGGATACTATAGCATTAACTATATACTGACAATCGGAAAATAAATTAAATACAAAATCTTTAAACATCACAAAAGCTTGTAATACTGCATTAAGCTCTACCTTTTGAGCTGATTGTTTGGGTACTAAAATGTAAAAGTTTGATCAGGTGTAACTATTGCTGCTGTAACCTTATTAGACCCATCAGAGAACATATTTGGGGAATTCATGATAGGTGTTTTTCTTGTCATTTTTGGAAAAATTACAGCATGCAATGACCAAAAAGACAATAAAGGATTAGATGGTAAATGGTTATCAAATGAAACATTAGATTTGCACATGATTAGTGCTCAAGTATTTAACTCATTAGCTAACTCATCAATTTGATCCATAGTATATGGAGTAATAATTTTATTGGGAGAAATTTCAAACATTCCTTTGCTGCTTTTATTCCTTTGAGTATTAATTGTCGTACAGCCTCAGGATACCTAGTAAGAATAGTGTTAGGAGAACAAGATAAATGTATCCATAATAATGGACATTCTTGCCAAAGTACTCCTGATAGAATATTTTTTGGTAGTACTATAAATAATAAAGGCAAACTTATATCAATTCTATCCAAATGAATATTTTCCATATATGTTTCAATGATTTTTTAATGCCTTTCTTGCTTCAAGCGTTAACATTCAGGGTGAATTTGGACCTGATGGACCTTTTAGGATATCAAACCTAGATAAGGCCTTATCCAATTTTATGTCTCCTAATAACTTTTGAAAGTCGTTAAGTGATTTGAGTTGATCTACTCGTATTTGAATTTTTGGTGAACGGACCATGGTTGAGGATAATAGAACTCCTAAATAATTAATTGGAAAATTTAATTGTACTTTATTGCTATCTCTAGATTATAATTTTTTAATAAGTTTGTAAGTGTGGCATAACATTCTAGCAATGTGCTTTTATCTTTGTGTGCTAATAATACATCATCCATATAGTGAAATATTTGTAGTTCAGGATTTTGATTTCTAAGTGGCTGGATTACTTCGTTAACATAAATTTGACACCTGGTTGGGCTGGTTAGCCATCCCTTGAGGGAGTACTTTCCATTCATATCTCTGATCCGTACCTTCATGATTCAGTGCAGGGATAGTAAATGCAAAACATGGACTATCCTCAGGATGAATTGGAATTGAATAAAAAACAATCTTTAATATCTATAACTAAAACATACCAGGTTTTTGGCAAAGCAGACAATTGAGGAATCCCCGATTGAGCAGGTCCCATAATATCCATCTCATTATTAATGGCTCTTAAATCTTGCAATTATCTCCATTTACCAGATTTCTTTTTGATGACAAAAATGGGAGTATTATGTGGAAATACAGAAGGTTGTATATGTCCTTCTGCTAATTGTTGTTTGACCAGGTCATGGGCTGCTTGTATCTTTTCTTTAGTCAGGGGCCACTGAGGAATCCATACTGATCTTTCTGATTTCCAAGTAATTTTTATTGTCTCAGTGACCCCTTCTGAAAACCTAATCCCATGTCTATTTATTCCTTGATCTATTTGAATTGGTGCTGCTATACCTTGTTCTTGTTCTCCTAATCTTTTTCCTTTCCTAAAATCTTGTCTAGCCATAATACTGGGCACATTTGGATTGTTATTTGTTAATGTTAGTCCTAATTGATCTAGGACATCTCATCCCCATAAATTTATGGGAAGATGATCCAATACATATGGCTGTATAGTTCCTTCACATCCTTCAGGATCCTTCCAATCTAATACCATTGCACTTCTATGGGGATTAGTCGCCACTCCTAGGCCTCAAAATGTTTGAGTGGCTTGTTGTAATGGCCAATGTTTTTGCCCATTCTTGATGAGAGATGATGCTGAGGTCTGCACCTGTATCCAGTAGCCCATTAAATTCATGTTCTTGAATATTTAGTTTTAGCATGGGGCAAGAATCTAAATTTAAAGAAAGCATAGCTCAATCTACACCTGTGGAGCCTAATCCCCTGGAACCTCTTTCTACAGTACGACTGGAAAATTTATCATGTAGGCTGGGTATTCTTAGTAACTGTTCTATTCTATCTCTTGGTGAAATTACTGATATACCCTTTGGAGAACTGGCTATATTTTTATTTCACCTTCATAATTGGGATCAATTACCTAGGACTTATCATAAGTCCTTTTAGAGTAGAAGAACTGTGTCCCAATAATAAGCTTACTGTTCCTTTGGGAAGAGGTCCTTTACCCCTGTAGGAATGATTTGAACTCCCATCTCTGGAGTTAGTACTGTTCTGGTGAAGTTGCAGATGTCCAATCCTGCACTTCCTCTGGTTAGTCTAGTGAGGGATTTAATGGACAATATGTCCTGGGAACTACCCTGATGGGGTTGCTAGGTTCCTCCAGTGCTCCATATATTTGTGGTCTTGGGCCCCAGAGCATTTGGCCCCCTTGTCCATTTTTTGGCAATGGAGCCCAATGCCTTTCTCCACGTTATCATGGATAGATACCTGGTCCTTGTTCGTTTTTTGATAATGGAGTAACCTCTATGGTGGTTTGAGAATGGCATTCATTAGCCCAATGTCTCCCTCTATGGCATCGTGGGCAAATACCCGGTATTCTACTCCTTTGATACCTAGTTTTTTTAAAACCTCCTCCTATCTGGCAATTCCTTTTAAATTGTCCTGTTTGTTCACTATTGTTGCATGTTTTTGGCCTAGCATCTAAAACCTGTTGTACTGAAGCTGCTACAACTTGCCTTGTTCATTAATGTCTCTACATAATTTAATATATGTGTTTAAATCTTCATGTTTCCATGGTCTAATGACTTCTCTGCACCAACGATTCTCTTTCTCATAAGCCAGTTGTTTTATTAATGGCATTGATTTTCTGTATTCCCAAAATCTCTGTTAGCTGTTTGAATAAGCCTATCTACAAATTCAGTGTAAGGTTCATTAGCTCCTTGCATTACCTTAGATAATTGACCTTGTAAACCTCCATGTCCTTATAAAGTCTACCATGCCCTAACCACATCTGCAGCAATTTGTGAGTATACACCAGGATCATATGCAATTTGTTGCTGCTTATCCTCATAAGGTCCCTTTCCTAACAACATATCTAGATTTCTCTGAGGATAACCAGCTGCTCCATTTTGCCTAGCCGTCTCCTTGCAAAATTCCTCATTGGCAACCTTCCATAACAGGTATTTTCCTCCATTTAGCACAGCTTTACACATATTAGCCCAATCTGCTGGCGTCATGTTCAAGTTGGTAATGGATTCGACCATGCTTACAGTGAAGGGTGCTTGAGGACCATAGGTTGTTACAGCCTCTTTTAGCTGCTTCACTGTTTTGAAATTTAAAGCATGGTGAATTTGCTGCCCTCCTGCCTGCTCAAATACAGGGCATGTTAATATTTGAGATTCTGTCTCAGGATCCAATCTATCAACTGCGGGGGTTGGGGGCCTCCCAGCATATGGAGGTGACATTGTTGGTTGGACACTTATGTCCTCTGGTGATAGAAATGTGTTAGTAGCAGTCTCCTGTTGTAACTATTCCCCTGATGGCTTTTTCTGCTCTAAACTTTCTTCCTCTATCTGACTATCTCGAGAAACCTTCTTTTTTAATTGAATTTTTTCCTCTGTCTGACTAGTTCTAGAGACTTTCTTTTTTACTTGAATTTTTTCCTCTGTCTGACGAGTTTGATTGACCTTATTTTTTACTTGAATGATTTTCTCTGTCTGACTAGCTCGAGAGACCTTCTCTTTTACTTGAATTTTTCTACTATAACTATAATGCAACCCAACAAGATAATGCCAAACAAAACTGAAACAGTGTAAAACAAAATTGTAACAACAAAAAATCATTATATCAGCCTTTCTATTCTCCTGAAATGTCCATCTGTCATTTCTCCCTATATGTTCCTCAGATGTGAGCGGTTTTTCTTCCATCTTACACATCTCCATGGACAGGCAACTTAAAACAAAAGTGAAGCAAAACAAAAGAAGAATCTTAAAATGTCTACCCATCCTCTCGCCCTGCCCTCAGGGGCGAGCAGTTTACCTTATCACCTACCCTCAGTCGTTCCCCTTGTCGGCCACCAAATGCCACAGTCTGGATGGGCACAATTCAGGAGCCACTTGTCAAAGGAAACAAACTTTATTTTTAGAACACACACACTGCACCACACAGCTCTTCAGGAAAACACTCAGAGCCCAACTGCCACCACTGGCTTCCCACAAGCCTCAAAACTTCCCCCAATCCTCCTGCTCTTGAGGCCAATTGGCTGGGTTGCATGGACGGAGCCAAAAAAAGTCCCCAAATGAGCAGCTCTGTGGTCTGAAGGGTGGGGAAACAGCCCAATGAGCATCACCGAAGAAGAGCCAATCAGTTGGCAGCTAGAAGTTTGCTGGGGCCGCTGTGAGCCAATCATCAGCTGGCAGCTGGAAGTTTGCTGGGGCACCTTCGGCTGTGGCTCTCAACAAATCCTAAATCTAACCCTAAACCAAAAACTAAACCTAACCCTAACCTCAACCTAACCTTAACACTAACACTAAATCTTACACTAACACTAACTCTAAACCTAAAGAAACCTAACCCTAACACTAACTGTAACCCTAACTCTAACCGTACCCCTAACCCTAGTCCTAACCGTAACCCTAACACAAACCCTAACCCAAACCATAAACCTAAACTTAACCTAACCCTAACCCTAACAGTTACATAATCCTAACCCTAACCGTAACACTAACCCTAACACTAAACTTAAACCTAACCCTAATGGTAAACCTACCCCTCATCCTAACCCTAACTCTAACAATAACCATAAACCTAACACTAACCCTAAACTTTAACAGTAACCCTAATCCTAAACTTACACTAAAACTAACCCTAAGTTTAACACTATCAATGACCCTTATACTACCCTTAAACCCTAACACTAACCCTAAACCCAACCTTAACCCTAAGTTTAACCATAATCGAACCGTAACCCTATACCAAACCCTAACACAAATCTTAACCCTAACCCTAACCCTAACACAAAATATAATTTAACACTAATGATAATCTTAACACTACCCCTAAATCTAAACCTAATCCTAAACCTAATTCTGACACTACCCCTACCCTAAACTAAACCCTAATACTAACCCAAATCCTAACACTAACCATAACCCTAAACCTAAACCTTACTCTAACTCTAACACTAACCCTAACCCTAACACTAACACTAATTTTAATTTTAACCGTAACACATACTCTAACCCTAACACTAACCCTAACCCTAAACCTGAGCCAAACACAAAAACTAAAACTGAACCTAAACCTAACCGTAAACATAACACTAACCCTATCCCTAAACATAAGCCTAACACTGACACTAACCTTAAACCTTACCCTAAAATGAACCTTAATCGTAACAAGAACCCCTAACCCTAAAATTAACCCTAACCCTGAACCTAACAACAAAACTAAACATAACCCTTACCATAACACTAGCCATAACTTTAAAAACTAACACTAACCCTAACCCTAACACTAACACTAACCCTAAACCTAAGACTTACCCTATCAGTACACAATAATTTTAACTCTAAACCTAACACCATCAAATTAACCCTAAATCTAACCCTAATCCTAACCCTAACCCTAACTTGAACTTTAACACTAACCCTAAAACTAATGTTAACCCTATCCCTAACACTATCATTAACCATAACCCTAACTCTAACCCTAAGTGAAACACTAATCCTAACCCTCACCATTACCATAACACTAACCCTAACCCTAACCAAAATGTTACACTTAACCCTAACACTAAACCTAGCCCTAACTGTAACATGAACCCTAACCCTAACCCTAACAGTAACCCTAACACAAACCCAGAACCTAACCCTAAACCTAACACAAAACCTAATCCTAACCCTAAACTTAACAAAACTCTAACCAAAATCACAACCCTAACCCTAAACAAACCATAACCCTAACCCTTAACAAACCCTAACACTAACCCTTACCTAAATACTAACCCTAAAACTAAACATAACCCTAATTCTACCACTAACCCTAACCCTAACACTAATCCTAACTGTAACATTAACCCTAAACCTAACCCTAACCCTAACACTCAACCTAAACCTATATCTAATCCTAAAACTAACACTAACCCTAACCCTAACACTAACACTAATACTATCCCTAACCATAACAGGAACCCTAAACCCAACACTAACCCTAACCCTAAACCTAACCCTAATTCTAACCCTAACACTAAACCTAACCCTAAACCTAACTGCAACACTAACACCAAAGTTAACCCTAAACCTAAATCTAAACCTAACCATAACCCTAACCCTAACACAGACCTAACCCTAACCCTACAACATATCCTAAATCTAACACAAACCCTAATCCTATAACTAACCCTAAACCTAACCCTAACCTAACACTAACACTAAAACTAAACCTAACCATAATCCTAACCCTAACCCTAAACTTAACCCTATTACTAACCCAAACCCTAAACCTACTCCTAACCCTAACCTGAACCCTTAAACATTAATCCTAACAATAACCCTAACACTAACCCTAATCCAAGCTTAATCCTAACCCTACCCCTAATACAAATCCTAACCCTAACCCTAAACCTAACATAAACCATAACCCTAACCCTAACTCTAACCCTAACACTAACCCTAACCCTAACCCTAATCCTAACTTTTAAACTAAACCTAACCCGATCCCTAACCATAATCCTAACCCTATTTTTAAAACTAGCCATAACCCTACACCTAACCGTAACCCTTACCCTAACCCTAACCCTAATCCTTGCCTAATCATAACCCTAAACCTAATCCTACCCTATCACTAACCCTAACCATAATCCAAACCCTGAACCTAACACTAACCCTAAATTTAACACTAACCATAACCCTAACACTAATACTAACCTAAACCCTAACACTAAACCTAACCCTACATTTAACCCTAACACTTACCTAACCCTAACCCTAACCCTAACCCTAACTCTAACCATAATCCAACCATTACACTAAACCTAACCCTAAAACAAATCCTAACCCTAACCCCAACCCAAAAAAAAAAAATCATTAAACCTAACCATAACAGTAACCCTAAACCTAAGCTAAACCTAAACCTAACCAAAACGCTAACACTAATCCTAACTCTAACCCTAAATGTAAAACTAACCCAACTCTAAACATAACCCTAACACTAACAGTAACCCTAACCCTTACCCTAAAATGAACCTTAACCCTAACACGAAATCTAACCCTAAAAATAACCCTAACCCTATAAACAAAACTAAACCTAATCCTTACCCTAACACTAACCGTAATTTTAAACCTATCCCTAACCCTAACACTAAAGCTATCCCTAACCCTATAACTAATGCTAATCCTAACACTAATCCTAACACTAACCCTAACCATACCCTAAACCTAACCCTAATCCTAACTGTAACCCTAACCCTAACACAAACCATAACACTAACCTAAACATTAAACCTAACCCTAAGGCTACCCTTATCAGTAAACCAAACTGCCACCCTAACCCTAACCCTAACACTAACATGAACCCTAATCCTAACCCTAACTTTAACTCTAACACTAACCTTAACAGGAACCCTAACCTAACCCTAAACCTAACCCTAAACCTCAACGTAACCCTATACCTAACCCTATCACTAACATTATCTCTAACCCTAACTCTAACACATAACTTAAACCTAACTCTAAGCCTAAGCGTAACACTAATCCTAAACCTAAACCTAACCCTTAACTTAACACTAACCCTAACACTAACCGAAAACTTACACCAAAATCGAACCTAGCCCTAACCCTAACACGAAACCTAACCCTAATCCTAACAGTAGCCCTAACAAAAACCCACACCCCAACACTAAATTGAACACAAACCCTAACACTAATTCTAAATGTAACACAAACCCTAACCCAAACGACAACCCTATCCATATCCTAACCCTAATCCTAACACTTACCTAACCCTAAACCTAACACTTGCCTAACACTAACCCTAACCATAACCATAACACTAACCCTAACTCTAACCCTAATTCTAAACCTAACTCTAACCCTAACTGTAACACTGACACTAACATTAACCCTAACCCTAAATCTAACAATAACCTTAACCCTAACCATGAACCTAACCCTAACATTAACCCTAACTTTAATTCTACAAAGAACCCTGAAACTAACACGAACCCTAACCATAAAACTCACAATAACCCAACACTAACACTAAAACTAAACCTAACCCTATCCCTAACACTTACCTAAACCATAACCCTATCACTATACCTAATCATAAACCTATTCCTATCTCTAAGCCTCAGCCTAAACCTTTCCCTAACACTAACCCTTTCCCTAATCCTAACACTAACCCTAACTCTACAAATTAACCCTAACACTAACCCTAACCCTAACTCTAACACTAATCCACCCATAACCCTAAACATAACCCTAACACATACCCTAACCCTAACCCTAACACAAACCATAACCCTATTTCTAACACTAAGCCTAACCCTAACCCTAACCCTAAACCTAAACCTAAATCTTAAACTAACACTAACCCTAACTTTATCCCTAACCATAAACTTCACCCTAATTCTAAAACTAAACCTAATTCTAATGCTAACCCTTGCCCTAACACTAACCCTAACCCTAAATCTAACACTAACCAAACCCTAAGCCTAACCCTAAACTTAACACTAACACTAACCCTAACTCTCACCATAACACTGACCCTAAACTTATCCCAAACCCTAACATTATTTCTAACCCTATCCCTAACCCTAAACTTAACACTAACACTAACCCTAACACTATCCCTAACACTAAACCTAACCCTAACAGTAACATGAACCCTAAATCTAAACCTAACACAAACCTTAACCCTAACTCTAACATCAAACCTAGCATTAACCCTGAGCCTAACCATAACCAAAACACTAAAACTAACCCTAACCCTAAACCTAACACTTTCCCTAACCCTAACCATTAACATAACACTAACCTTAACCCTAACCCTAACACTAATTCTAAACCTAACACTGACCCTAAATCTAATCCTAACCATAACATTAACATTAACCTTAACCCTAACCCGAATTATAACAATAACCCTAAACTTAACCATAAACCTAACCCTAACATTAACCCTAAATTTAAACCTACAATGAACCCTAAAACTAACATGAACTCTAACCCTAAAACTCACCCTAAACCTAACCCTAACCCTAACATTAACACTAAACTAAACCTAACCTTATACCTAACCCTATCACAAAACCTATTCCTAATCCTACTCCTAACCCTCAGCCTAACAGTGAACCTTACCCTAACACTGACACTACCCTCATTCTAACAATAATCCTAACCCTACATTTAATGCTAACACTAACCCTAACGCTCACTCTAACCCTAATCTAACTGTAACACTTAACCTAACACTAACACATACCCCAAACCTAACCCTAACAATATTTCTAATCATATCCATAACCCTAAACCTAAAACTAATACTAACCCTATCCCTAACACTGAACCTAACCCTAACATTAACACGAACCCTAAACCTTACCCTAACACTAACCCTAACCCTAACTCTAACCCCAAACTTAACATTAACCCTATACATAAACCTAACCAAAACACTAACCCTAACGCTAACCTGAAACCTAACACTTGCCCTAACCCTAACCATAAGCATAACCATAACACTAAACCTAACCCTAAACCTAACCCCAATTCTAAGCCTAACATTAACCCTAACTGTAACACTAACACTAACCTTAACCCTAACTCTATATCGAACCATAACCCTAACCCTAACCATAAACCTAACCCTAACATTAACCCTAACGTTGACCTTACAACAAACCCTAAAACTAACACGAAACTTAACCCTAAAATTCACACTAAAACTAACCATAACCATAACACAAAAACTAAAAGTAAACGTAACCTTATCCATAACCCAAACCCAAACCTTATCCCTATCAAAAAACCTATTCCTAACCCCAAGCCTAACCCTAAACCTTACCCTAACACTGACCATATACCTAACCATAACACTAATCATAACCCTGCATTTAACCCTAACACTAACCCTAAACTTACCTCTAACCATAATCCAACCGTAACCCTAAACCTAACCCTAAAACAAATCCTAACCCTCACCCTAAACTTAACAAAATCTATATCCCTATCACTAACACTAACCCTAACACTAACCCTAACCCTAACCCTAAACCTAAATCTTAAACTAACCCTAACACTAAACAATCCCTAGCCATAAACATCACCAATATTCTAAAATTAACCCTAATTCTAACCCTAACACTTACCCTAACCCTACCTCTAACCCTAAACCTAACACTAACCCAAACCCTAAGCCTAACCCTAACAATAACACTAACACTAACCCTAACCCTAACCGTAAGAGTAACCCTAAACTTATCCTAAACCCTAACACTATTTCTAAACTTATGCCTAACGCTAAACCTAACACTAACATTAACTCTAAACCTAACCCTAACACTAAACCTAACCCTAACTCTAACCCTAAGCCTAATATTAACCCTATACCTAACCCTAACTAAAACACTGACACTAACACTAACCATAACACTAAAGGTAATACTAACCATAACCCTAAACATAACCCTAAACCTAACACTAACCCTAACTCTAACCCTAACACTATCACAAACCCTAATCCTAACCTAAAACTAACACTGATCCTAATCGCAACCCAAAATCTAACCCTAATCCTAAACATAACAATAAACCTAACCCTAAAACAAACCCTAACTAAAACCATAGCACTAACCATAACCCTAACCCTAACATTAACACTAAAGCAAACTGCAACCCTAACCCTAACCCTAACTGTAACCCTAACCCTAACACTAACCCTAAACCTAACTATAACTTAAACTCTAACACTAACCCTAACCCTAACAATAACCCTAACCCAACTCTAAAACTAACCCTAACCCAAATGCTAACCCTAACACTAACCCTAAACCTCACCCTAAACCTAACCCTAATCCTAACACTAACTCTAACCGTAAGCCTAACACAAACCCTAAACTTCACTCTAACCCTAAGTGAAACACTAATCCTAAGCCTAACCCTAAACCAAAGCCTAATTCTAACCCTAACTCTAACACTAACCCTAACCCTAAGCCTAACCTTAACCCTGTCCCTAACCCTAACCTTAACCCTAACACTAACCATAATCCTAATCCCTACCCTAACCCTAACACTCACCTAATCCAAACGCTAAACCTAACACTAACCATAACCCTATACCTAACACTAATCCTAAACCTAACTATAACCCTAAATCAAACACTAACGCTAACCCAAACATTAACCCTAACCCTAACACTAACCCAAACTGCAACCCTAATACTAAAACTAATCCTAACAGCAAACCTAAACCTAACTCTAACCCTAAACCTAACCCTAACCCTTACGCTAACCCTAACAGAAACCGTAACCCTAAACCTAACTTTAACACTAACACTAATCCTAACTCTAACCCTAACCATTATCCTAACACTAAAACAAAACCTAAAGTTAACAGTAACACTAACACTAAACCTCACCGTAATCCTAACCCTAAACCTAACACTAACTCTAACCCTATCCCTAACACTTACCCTAAAACTAACTATATCCCTATCCCAAACACTAATCCTAACCCCAAAATTAACCCTAACCAGAACTCTAAACCTAACAATAACCGTAAACCAACACCAAACCCTAACACTAACACTAACCCTAATACAAACATGAACCTTAACCCTAACCCTAATACTATCCCACTCCCTAGCCCTAACCATAACACAAACCCTAACTTTAACCCTAAACCTAACACAAACCCTATACCAAACCATAACCCTAACTCTTACATAACCCTAACTCTAACTCTTACCTAACCCTAACAGTAACCCTAACACTAAACTTAACACTAACTTTAACCCTAAACCTACCATTAACCCTAACCCCAACCATAACTCTATAAATAACACTAACCCTAACTCCATCCCTTACCCTAACAATAAACCTAATCCTAAACCTATTTCTAACCCTAACACTAACCCTAAACCTAACTTTAACCCTATCACTAACACTAACCATAACCCTAAAACTAACACTAAACCTCATTATATATGTAATCCTAACTCTAACACTTACTCTAACCCTATCCCTAACACTAAACCTAAACCTAACTCTAACACTAACCCAAACATTTATCCTAACCCTTACCCTAACTCTAAGAGTAAGAGTAACCCTAATCTTAAACCTACACCTAACCCTAATCGTAAACCTACACCTAACCCAAACACTAACCCTAACCCTAACCCTAACCCTACCCTAACACTAACCCTAACCCAAGCCCTAAACTTATAACTAACCCTAAACCAAACAATATCCCTAATCCTAACACTAACACTAAGCCTAATCCTAATTCTAACTCTAAACTTAACCGTAACCCTAATGATAACCTGAACACTAACACTAACACAAATCCTAGACCTAACCCTAACACTAACCCTAGCACTAACCTTAAAGCCAACCGTGACCCTAACTCTAACACTAACCCTAACCCTAACCTCAAACCTAACCCCAAACCTAATCCTATCACAAAGACTAACCCTTACACTCACACTAACCCTAACCCTAATACTAACTATAACACTATCCGTAACCCTGATCTTAACTGTAACCCAACCCTAACCAAAAATCTAACCCTAACAGAAACCCTAAACCTAAACCTAACACTAACCCTAACACTAAACCTAACCCTAACCCTAAGCATATCCCTAACATTATCATTAACCCTAACCCTATTCTAACCCTAACTCTAACACTAAACCTAACCTTAATCCTAACCCTAACAATAACGCTAACCAAAACCTTACCCTAAACCTAACCCTAACTCAAGAACTAACACTAACCCTAACCCTAACCCTAACCCGAACACTAACACTAACCATAACCCTAATCCTAATCCTAACACTACCCCTAACATTAAACCTAACCCTAATCATAACCCTAACCCTAAATCTAACCCTAACCCTAACTGTAACGCTAACACTAACCCTAATTATAACTCTAATGCAAATGTTAACCATAACACTAAACTTAAACCTAACCATAATGCTAATCATAACACTAACGCTAACCCTAACCCTAGCCCTAAAAATAAACCTAACTATAATCTTAACACTAACACCAACCATAACCCTAAACCTAATCCTAATTTTAATACTAGTTTTATTCCTAAACTTAACCATAAATTAACCCTAACCCTAACCCTAATTGTAACCATAACCATAACCATAACCCTAACCCTAACCCTAACAAAAACCCTAACCTAACCCTAACTCTTGCCATGTTCCTAACCCTAAACCTAACAATAACAGTTACCCTAACCCTAACCCTTACCTAACCGTAACACTCACCTAATCTTAACCCTAAACCTAACACTAACCATAACCCTAAACCTAACACTAATCCTAAACCTAACTATAACACTTACCCAAACACCAATGCTAACCCTAAACTTAACACTAAACCCAAAACTAACCCAAACCACAATCCTAACCCTAAACCTAATCTTAACAGTAACTATAATCCTAACCCTAACCCTAAACCAAAATTTAACCCTAAAGGTAACCTTAACACAAACAATAACCCTAACCATAAACCTAACCCTTACCATAACACTAATCCTAATTCTAACACTAACCTTAACAGTAACCCTAACAGTAACACTAAACCTCACCACAAACCTAACCCTAATTCTAACCCTTACACTTACCCTAAAGGTAACTCTAACCCTAACCCAAACACTAATCCTAACCCTAACCCTAATCTTAACCGTAACACTAACACTAACCCTAACCATAAACCTACACCTAACCCTAACACTAACGCTAATCCTATCCATAAGATGCTCTAACCCTAACCGTAACCATAACCCTAACATTAACCCACATTCTAACCCTAAACATAATACAAACCCTAACTTTAACCCCAACCCTAACACAAACCCTATCCCAAACCATAACTCTAACCCTAACCTATCCTTAAACCTAACCCTTACCTAACCCTAACCCTAACACTAACACTAACCCTAACACTAACTTTAACCCTAAACCTAATATTAACCCTAACCCCAAAAGTAACTCTATATGTAACACTAACCCAAACCCTATTCCTTAACATAACAGTAACCCTAACACTAATCCTTAACCTAACACTAACCTTAACTCTAACCCAACCCTAACCGTAACACTAACATCAACCCTAAACCTAACCTAACCCTAACACTAACGCTAACCCTAACATTAATCGTAACGCTAACCCCAACACAAACACTAACCCTAATTCTAACCCTAACACTAACTTTTACCCTAAACCTAACATTAACCCTAACCGCAACCATAACTCTATAAGTAACACTAACCCTAACCCAAACCCTAACCATAACACTAACATCAACCCTAACCTTAACCTAACCCAAACACTAACCCTAATCTTAACCCTAATCCTAACCCTAATGCTAACTCCAACACTACACCTAACATAAACCCTAACACTATCCCTAACACTAATCCTAACACTAACCCTAAACCTAAATCTAAAACTAACCCTAACCCTAACTCTAATCTGAATTCTAACTTAAACCCTAACCCTATCCAAAACACTAACCCTAAACCTAACACTAATCCTAACCCTAACCCTAACCTTAACCCTAACCCTAACCCTAACACTAACCCTGAACCTAACCGTAACCCTAATCTTAACTGTAACCATAACCCTAACCCAAATAATAAGCCTTACACAAATTCTAACACTAACCCTAAAACTAATCCTAAACCTAAGCCTAACCATAACCCTAACATTAACGATAACCTGAACCCTAATACTAACCTTAACCATAACCCTAAACCTAATCCTAATATTAACCCTAAGCCTAACACTAACCCTAAACAAACCCTAACCATAAACCTAACACTAACCCTAACTGTAAAGCTAATTCTAACACTAACACTATCCGTAACCGTAAATTTATCACTAACCCTAACCATCAACCTCACCCTAACACTAAGTCTAACACTATCACTAATCCTAACCCCAAACATAATTCTAAAACTAACCCTAACTTTAACCCTAATCCTCACTCTAACTCTAAAACATAAACCTAATCCTAACTCTAACACTCACCCTAACCCTAACACTAAACCTAACCGTAACCCCAACCCTAACTCTAAACCCAATCCTAACCCTAACCCTAAATCTAAACCTAATCCTAACCCGCACCCTAACCCTTTCCCTAACACTTAAACTAACCCTAACCCTAACACTAACACTAACCATAACCTAACACTAAACCTTACACTAAATATAAAACTAACCTTAATCTTAACCCTAAGGCTAACACTAACCCTATATCTAACCCTAACCCTACCTTAACCCTAACCCTACTCCTACCCCTAACCCTAATCCTAACCTTAACTCTAACCCTAACCGTAACCCTTACCCTAACCATAATTGTGACCCTAACAGTGACTTTAACCCTAGCCTTTTCCCTAACACTATCACTAACACTAAACCTAGCCTTAAACCTAATGCTATAGTTAACCTTAACCCTAATCCTAACCCTAACATTATCCCTAATTTTAACCCTAACACTAACCCTAACCTTTAGTCTAACCCTAACAGTAAACATAACCCTAAATCTTACACTAAACCTAATTCTAAATCTAACCTTAACAATAAACCTAACAATAACTCTAACCCTATCGCTAACCCTAACCCTAACCCTAACCCTAAACCTTACCCTAACCCTAACCCTAACCCCAATCCTAACACTAACCCTAAACTTATTCTAACCCTAACCCTATCCCAATCACTAACCCTAACCCTATCCCTAACCTTAACACTAACCCTAACACTAAACCTAACCCTAATCCTAACCTAAATTTTACCCTAGCCCTAAACCTGCTGCATTCTGGCTGGCCACAAATAACCGGGAGGTGACAAGCAACTTGAAGTTTGAATCGGGAACCACTTTATTGCAAGTGAACTCAGCGGGAACTAAGCGAGAAATCAAAGTAGCGGGCACCCAAGGTAGCAGGAGTTGCTTCTCTGCCGGACAGCAGAGGTATATATACTTAACTAATTACACACAGCTTGACTCAATTAAGATCTAGATACAGCAGTCAGCCAATAAGGAATCATTATCATCTTAATGGCTCACTGGCATTGCTTCACAAACCACTCTTCCTAGCAAACTGCAGGGCGCCATCTTGACTTGATTTGCATCCCCAACATCTCCTCCCTTTTGTTTTATTAAACAACAAGTATGTGGCTTAGGGACCGTGCCTGTTTTAGGTTGTCCAATACTACATATGGTCCTTACCCATCATTGGATGGTCTGACCTCAAATTGTCAGCCTCCTGTCTTAGGTTGGTACCACTGTAATTGGATCTTACCCATCTTTGACTACCAGCTCAACACACTTAGCCATACTTTTGGATAATGATGGTAGTGGTTTTTACACAAACGCCATAAACAACCTGCTACAAGCAGAAGGAGGAGGATATAAAATGCCACGATATCAAGCCATTGACAGCTGCAAGTGAGAAACCCCTGGAAAAACTGTACCACTGATGACACCATCAGCAAAGATACCCTGGTACTATTACAATTTGTTGTATCAGTTCATAATGCATATAAGTGATACACAGTCCAGGTAAATCCTGCAAGCAGCTCAAAGCAGAGAAATCCATTAATATGTCTATTTCTTATCAAAGCAAGTCAACTCTTTGATTGAACATTACTTGCTGAGTTACATTATTCATTGATGCATCAGTTTATACAGTTTGTGTGATAGCTATTGCAGAAGCTGTAGCGGCAGCAACAGAAAGAACAACAGCTGTGATGATGGTAGCTGTAATTCCGAAGTCTCATTTAGTTTTCATTAATACTTGAAATTCTTCTATTTTTATCTTAAGGTAGGAATTCTGGCAATGATGGCTAAAGAAAATTGTGTAGCATTCCAGCAGGCACTAAGAAAACAATTTTCTGAACAATTTACCTCATCCTGAACAGAATTATTAGACATAATGAAAAGGAAAGGTGAAAATAAACAACTGTTAACCTCCTTTTTTGTACACATATTAAAACAAAACTCAATTTAAATTAAACTGTTCAAATCACGTGAATACAAGATATTTGGATCCATTTTTTCATGAGCGCTCCTGATATATGGACATATACACACACAGACATACAACACATAACACAAGTGTGCACACATAACACAATAGTAAAGGCCTTGTAGTTTTTCACAGGTAAAATCTCCATTGCAATGATTAAAAACTCTTCAGTTAATCAAAAAATAGATCAGAAAAAACATTAACATAGGTCTGTATGAGCTCAAAAAATAAAATAGAAAAATTCTTTTTGTAACTTGCATATGGGTTTGAAGGTATTCCCATAAGTAAGCCTCAAGGTTTTTTACATGTGAAACAGGCCTTAATGGTAATCATTAGCCTCTAGGTGTAGGAGAACCATTATCACAGATGTAAGGATAGTTAAACTGGGGTTCTGGATATCAGCTATTATGGATTTGAGCCAAATCATCTTCTTTTTGGTCTGTAGAAATCGCATTAGTTAGTCTCTCTGGAATCCAAATTGGTTGCCGTTCTCCCTGTGGAAACATACAAACAGTCCCCCGACTCCAGACAATCACTGGGTCAGGACATTTCCTTTGTCCAGTTAGAATATCCTTCCAAAGTACCTTTGGCTTATGTACATTTTTTGGACACATGTGCCTTTCCACAGCACTAAGTCCTGATGAATCCAAATTTTAAAAGTTTAACATAAAAAGGGTTATGTTAAGTTTGTCTTTGGGGGATTTATATCCCTTCCCAATTCCCACTTTTTGTTTTAATAAGTACATTTTAAGAGTTTGATGAGCTCTTTCAACTATGCCTTGTCCCTGTGGATTATACGGGATTCCTGTTATGTGAGTAATGCCAAATGATGAGCAAAATTGCTTAAAAGAAGTAGAAGTATAGCCAGGGCCATTATCTGTTTTTAACTGTTTTAGAACACCCACAGTGGCAAAATTTTGTAAACAATGAGATATAATATCTTTAGTTTTTTCCTCCAGTATGAAGGGAACCCATTAAATATCCAGAAGTATCAACTGTAATATGCAAATATTTTAATTTTCCAAATTCTGGCAAATGTGTGACGTCCATCTGCCAGATATGATTAGATATTAGTCCTCTAGGATTGAGTCCAAGATTAACTTATGGTAAAATGGTCACACAATTTTGACATTGTTTTATTATATGTCTAGCCTGTTCCTTAGTTATTCTAAAACACTTTTGCAAGGTATTAGCATTGACAGGGAAGGATTTGTGAAAATTTGTAGCTTCTTCTAGTATAGAAAAAATATGTATGTCATGTATGGTTTTATATGGTAAATCATTACCCAAACTAAGGGCTCCAGGCATTCCTGTATGTGCCCTGATATGTCCTATAAAGAATAGATATTTTCTGACGCAGATTAAACTTTATATAGCAGAAAACAAAGAGAAAACAGGAGAGGAAGGGGAAATCCTACAAGGATCTTCAAGGGAAATTATAGCATTAACTATTTATAAACTGTCAGAAAATAAATTAAATACAGAAACTTTAAACATCACAATAGCTTGTAATACTGCATTAAGCTCTACTTTTTGAGCTGATTGTTCGGGTACTAAAAATGTAAAAGCTTGATCAGGGGAACTACTGCTGTTGTACCATTATTTGACCCATCAGTGAACATATTTGGAGCATTCATGATAGGTGTTTTTCTTGTCATTTTTGGAAAAACTACAGGATGCAAGGACCAAAAAGACAACAAAGGATTAGATGGTAAGTTGTTATCAAATAAACAAATAAATCTGCACATAATTTTTGCCCAATTATTTAACTCATTAGCTAATTTGTTAATTTGATCCATAGTATATGGAGTGATAATTTTATTAGGAGAAATTTCAAACACTCCCTTTGCTGCTTTTATTCTTTTGAGTATTAATTGTCCCACTGCCTCAGGATACCTAGTAAAAATAGTGTTAGGAGAATAAGATAAATGTATCCATAATAATGGACCTTCTTGCCAAAATACTCCTGTAGGAATATTTTTTGTTGGTAGTAAAATAAATAATAAAGCAAACTTATATCAATTCTATCCAAATGCATATTTTCCATATATGTTTCAATGAGTTTTAATGTCTTTCTTGCTTCAGGCGTTAACATTCAGGGTGAATTTGGATCTGATGGACCTTTTAGGATATCAAATAAAGGTCCCAACTCTCCTGTTGGTATGCCTAGATAAGGCCTTATCCAATTTATGTCTCCTAACAACTTTTGAAAGTTGTTAAGTGTTTTAAGTTGATGTACACATATTTGAATTTTTGGCAGACGGACCATGGTCAAGGATAATAGAACTCCTAAATAATTAATTGGAAAATTTAATTGTACTTTATCTATTGCTATCTCTAGATTATAATTTTTTAATAAGTTTGTAAGTGTGGCATAAGATTCTAGCAGCATGTTTTTATCTTTATGTGCTAATAATACATCATCCATATAGTGAAATATTTGTAGTTCAGAATTTCGATTTCTAAGTGGCTGGATTGCTTTGTTAACATAAATTTGACACATAGTTAGGCTGTTAGCCATCCCTTTAGGGAGTACTTTCCATTCATATCTCTGATCAGGACCTTCATGATTCGGCGCAGGGACAGTAAATGCAAAATATGGACTATCCTCAGGATGAATTGGAATTGAAAAAAAAAAAAAACAATCTTTAATATTTATAACTAAAACATACCATGTTTTTGGCAAAGCAGACAATTGAGGAATCCCTGATTGAGCAGGTCCCATGATAACCATCTAGTTATTAATAGCTCTTACATCTTGCAATAATCTCCATTTACCAGATTTATTTTTGATGACAAACATGGGAGTATTATGGGGAGTTACAGAAGGTTGTATATGTCCCTCTGCTAATTGTTGTTTGACCAGGTCATGGGCTGCTTGTATCTTTTCTTTAGTCAGGGGCCACTGAGGAACCCATACTGGTATTTCTGATTTCCAAGTAATTTTTATTATCTCAGTGACCTCTCCCGAAAACCCAATCCATGTTTATCTGTTTTTTGATCTATTTGTATTGGTGCCACTATACCTTGTTCTTGTTCTCCTAATCCTTTTTTCTTTCCTAAAATCTAGTCTAACCATAATAGTGGGCACATTTGAATTGATGTTATTTGTTAATGTTAATCCTAATTGATCTAGAACATCTCATCCCCATAAATTTATAGGAAGATGATCCAATACATATGGCTGTATAGTTCCTTCACATCCTTAAGGATCCTTCCAATTTAATACCATTGCACTTCTATGGGGATTAGTCGCCACTCCTAGGCCTCAAAACGTTTGAGTGTTTTTTTTTTTTTTTTTTTTTTTTTTTTTTTTTTTTTTTTTTTTTTTTTTTAAAGGCCAATGTTTTGGCCATTCTTGATGAGAGATGATGCTAAGGTCTGCACCTGTATCCAGTAGTCCATTAAATTTGTGTCCTTGTATATTTAATTTTAGCATAGGGTGAGAATCTAAATTTAAAGAAAGCATAGCCCAATCTATGCCTTTGGAGCCTAATCCCCTGGAACCTCTTTCAGTACGACTGGAAAATTTATCATGTAGGCTGGGTATTATTAATAACTGTGCAATTCTATCTCCTGGTGAAATTACTGATATACCCCTTGGAGAACTGGCTATAATTTTTATTTCACCTTCATAATTGGGATCAATTACCCCTTGAATTATCATATTTCCCTTTAGAGTAGAAGAACTGTGTACTAATAATCAGCCTACTGTTCCTTGGGGAAGAGGTCCTTTGACCCCTGTAGGAATGATTTGAACTCCCATCTCTGGAGTTAGTACTGTTCTGGCAGAGGCACTGATGTCCAATCCTGCGCTTCCTCTGGTTTGTCTGATAAGGGATCTAATGGATAATGTGTCCTGGACACTAACCTGATGATGTTGCTGGGTTCCTCCAGTGCCCCATATATTTGTGGTTGTAGGCCCCGGAGCATTATCCCCCCTGTCCATTTTTTGGCCATGGAGTCCAATGTTTTCTCCATGAAATTGTGGGTAACCACCTGGCCCTTGTCCGTTTTTTGACAACAGAGTACCCTCTACAGTAGTCTGAGAATGGCATTCATAAACCCAATGTCTCCCTCTACAACATTGTGGGCAAATACCCGGTATTCTACCCCTTTGATCATACACATTTTTATTAACCCCTCCTCCTATGGGCAATTCCTTCTGAAATTTCCTGCTTGACCACAATTATAACATGTTTTTGGCCTGGCACCTAAAGCCTGTTGTACTGCAGCTGCCAAGACTTGCCCCTGTTCATTAATGTCTTTACATAATTTAATATATGTATTTAAATCTCTGTTTCCATAGTCTAATGGCCTCCCTACACCATCTATTGGCTTGTTCATAGGCTAGCTGTTTTACCAATGGCATTGCTTGTTCTGCATCCCCAAAGACTCTGGTAGCTGTTTGTATAAGCCTATCTACAAATTCAGCGTAACGTTCATTACTTCCTTGTATTACCTTAGATAATTGACCTTGTAAATCTCCATGTCCTGTAAGGTTTTCTATGCCTGAACAGCAGCTGAAGCAATTTGTGAGTATATGGCAGGATCATATCCAATTTGTTGCTGCTGACCCTCATAAGGTCCCTCTCCTAGCAACATATTTAGATTTCTCTGAGGAAAACCGGCTGCTGCATTTCACCTAGCCGTCTACATACAAAATCCCTGATTGGCAACCTTCCACAGCGAATATTGTCCTCCATTTAGCACAGGTTTGCACATGCTAGTCCAAACTGCTGGCGTCATTTTCAAGTTGGTAATGGATTCGACCATGCTTACAGTAAAAGGCGCTTGAGGACCATAGGTTGTTACAGCCTCTTTCCGCTGCTTCACAGTTTTGAAATCTAAAGCATGGTTAATTCGCTGCCCTCCTGCCTCCTCAATTACAGGGCATGCTAATCTTTGAAGTCCTGTCTCAGGATCCCATCTATCAACTATGGGGATTGGGGGCCACCCAGAATATGTTGTCTCCATAGGTGGAGTTGTTGGTTGAATACTTACGCCCTCTGGTGATGGAAAAGTGTTAATAGCAGCCTCCTGTTGTAACTTTTCCCATGATAGACCTTCTGCCTCTAAACTTTCTTTCTCTGTCTGACTAGCTCGAGAGACCTTCTCTTTTACTTGATCTATTATGTTTTCTCCTTCCTCTACCATAGTCTGAACTGAAGGTTTTGGACTAAGCAAAGAAGATCTTATAAACATCCACAATGGCAATGTGCCAACTGGCAGAGTTCCTGTGTTTTTCTTTTCCATCTTCTTAAATCTTCATCATAATAGTCCCCTTGTGATATATTCAACAACTCCTCCTTAAGGTGCCATGGGCTACATTTTTGTATCGTATCAGCATATGCCCTAACTGTTCTTGGTTTTACTGGGTTGCCTCCTTCCTTTAGCAATTTACTTAATACTCCTTCAGCTTGTTTTTTACTAATTTCTGATCCCATATTTCTGCTACAAAGATAAGGCAACCCAACAAGATAACACAAAACACAATCAAAACAAAACGAGACAAAAATGGAACAAAAATTCATTTTATCAACTTTTCTATTTTCTTGAAATGACCATCCATCTTCTCACCCTATCTGCTTCCTCAGGGGTGAGCAGGTTTCCTCCTGTCCTATCTATTTCTAGGGACAATCAGCTTAATTTGTCACTTGCCCTCGTGAATCCTGGAGTTTCCCTTTCAGGCCACCATTTGCCGCAGTCTGGCTGGATTCAAATACCTGGGAGGTGACAAGCAACTTGAAGGTTGAAGCAGGAACTACTGTATTGCAAGTGAGCTCAGTGGGAACTGAGCGAGAACTCAAAGTAGAGGCCACCCAAGGTAATAGGAGCCACTTGTCTGACAGACAGGAGAGGTATATATACTTAACAAATTATACACAGCTTGACTCAATAGACATCATCAAGATACAGCAGTCAGCCAATAAGGAATCCTCATCATCTTAAAGGCTCACTGGCGATGCTTCACAAACCACTCCTCCTGGCAAAATGCCAGGCGCCATCTTGACTGGATTTGCATCCCCAGCATAACCCTAACCCTAAACCATACCCTAAATTTTACCCTAACCCTAACCCTAACCCTTACCCTAAACCTAATTCTAACCCTAATACAAACCCTACCCCTAACTCTTAATTAACCCTAACCTAACCTTAACCCTAAAACAAACACTAACCCAAAACCTAACCCTAAATATAACTCTAACACTAACCCTAACCCTAACTCTAATGCTAACCATAACCCTACCCTAACCCTAACCCTAACCCTAATCCCAACACAAACTGTAGCCCTAAACCTGACCCCAACCCTAACCCTAACACAAACCCTAACCCTAACCAGACCCCTAAACCTAAACCTAACCCTAAACCTAACACTAACCCTGTACCTAACACTACCCTTAACACTAACCCTAATCCTAACACTAACACTAACCCTAAACCTTACCCTATCCCTAAACCTAACACTAACCCTAAACCTCACCCTAACCCTAACCCTAACCCTTACCCTAACATTAACCATAACCCTAAGCCTAAACCTAGCCTGAACCTAAACCTAACCCTAACCCTATCTCAAACCCTATCACTTTCCCTAACTCAAACGCTCACCCTAATGCTACCCTAGTCCTAATCTTAATACTTAGCCTACCCCACAGCCTAACTATATTACTAGTCCTATCCTAGCCCTCATTCTACTTCTAACCCTAAACCTAACCCTGACCATTATTCTGACCCTAACACTAACCCTATGTCTTAACCTGACACTAACACTAAATTGACCCTAAAACTACCTCTACCAGTAAACCTGTACCTAAACTTAACAGTAACACTAGGGCTAGACCTATCCTAATCCTAAATATAGTCATAAATCTAGCCCTAGCCTTAAACAAAAACCTAGCACTAGCCCTAAAAATAACCATAAACCTAACATAAAACCAACCTTATCCCTAGACCCAGTGCTAGTCCTAATTCTGGCAGTCACCTTAAACCTAACCCTATCCCGACCAATGACCCTTAACCTAACACAAACCCTAGCTCTACACCTTATCCTAACCAAAATCCTAACCCTAACACTAGACTTCTCCATAACCCTGACCCTAAAACTTTCCATAACCATTTCACTAGCTCTTACATTTCCCATAGTCCTAACACTAGCCCTAAACCTCACACAAAAATTAGGCCTTATTGTAGCCCTAAACCTAGCCCTAATTGTAACTCTAACCATAACCCTAGACCTAAACCTAACAATACCCTTTCTCTAGCCCTAATTGTAGCTCAAGCTTTAAACCTTACCCTAAACATAAACCTAAAACTATCCCTGATACTAACCCTAGGCCTAACCCTAACCCTAGCCCTAATCTTAACCTTATCCCTAGCCCTTACCTAAGTTCTAACCCTATTCATTAACCTAAAGATAACCCTAACTCAAATGCTAACCCTAGGCCCAAGGCTAAACCTACCACTAACACTAACCCTATCCATTACTCTAAATCTAACCTGAACCCTAAACCTAACCCTATCCATTACTCTAACCCTAACCCTAACCCCAATGCTAATTCAATTCTTAACCCAAAACCTTAACCTCAACCAAACTCTACCTGGACCCTGTCCCTAATAATACACCTAGCTTTAAACCTGACCCTTACCATAAACCTAACCCTTACAGTAGACCTAGCCATAACTTAATTCTAAAACTAACACTAACCATAAATCTAGAAATGACATTAGCCCTAGTCCTAATCCTAGCCCTAGCCCTAACACAAATCCTTATCCTAGCCCTAAAAATAGCCTTAATCCTAACTCTAGCCCTAAACCTAGGTATAACCCCATCCCTTCCCCTAACCCCAACCCTAACCCTAAATCTAACACTAACCCTAACCCTAGCCCTAACCCTAGGCGTAAACCTAACACCCAACGTAGCCCTAAATCTAGACCTAATTTAGCCCTAAACCTAAACCTAACCCTAACCCTAGTCCTCAGACTAACTCTAACTCTCACCCTAGCCCTATTTCTAGTTCTAACTCTGTTACCATAACCCTAACACTAGCCTTAACCTTAACCCTAAACCTAGCCATAGCCCTAAACCTAGCCATAGCCCTAAACCAAGATCTAGCTATAACAATATATCTAAGCCTAAACCTCACCATACCACTAGCCTCAACACTATCACTAATACTAAAAGTAGGCCTAATCCTAGTCATAGCTCTAAAACAAACCTGAGACAAAACCCTAACCCTAACCCTAACCAAACCGTTATCCTAGACATGGCATTAGTCCTATCCAAAATTCTTACCCTAATCCTTATACAAACTCTAACCCTACACCTAGACTTAACCCTAGCCCTAATCGAGTCTATCCCTAACTCTGATCAGTAACACTGATCCTGACTCTAATAGTAACACTAACACTATCTCTAATCATCACCCTAAAACAAAACCTAATGTAAACACTAGAATTAGACATAATGCTAAACTTAACACTAGCCCTAATCACAATCCTAGATCTAACATTATCCATTGTCCTACATAGCCCTAACCTAACCAAAAACCTAACCCTAATCAGAGTCCTAACCCTAGATTTAACACTAGCCCTAACCCTAACTCTAGCCCGAAAACTTAACCTAAACCTAATCATGAACCTAAACCTTGTCCTAACCCCAAATTTAACCCAAACCATCGCCCTAATCTTAACCATAATCCTAGCCCTATCCCTAGCTCTAATCTTATCCATTACCTTAACCATAACCCTAACCGAATTCTAACCATGGGCCTAACCATAACCATAGCCTTAACCTAACCATAACCCTAGCCTTAACTGTAGCTCTAATCCAATCTATTACACTAACCATAACCCTAACCGTATTCTATCCCTAGTCCTAAACCTAACCCTATCCCCAACCCTAATCCTGTCCATTATTCTAAATCTAATATCAACCCTAAACCTAACCATATCCATTATTCTAACCCTAACAATAACCCTAATGCTAATTTGAGCCCTAAGCCTAAACCTTAACCTAACCCATACCCTAACCCTGACTCTGACCTTACTAATACTCCTAGCTGTAAACCAGACCCTAAACCTCAACCAAACACTTAAAATAGACCTGGCCATAATCCTTAACCTAAAACTATACCTAAACATAATCCTAGACCTGACATTAGCCATATCTCTAATCCTAGCCATAATCCTAACTATCTCCTAGCCCTAATCCTATCCCTAAGCCTAGCCTTAATCCGAACCCTAACATTAACACGAGCCCAAACTCTAATTTTATGCATTGCCCTATCCCTAAATGTAGCTGTACCATCATACCTTACCCTAACCCTAATGGTAAACCTAACCCTAGCCCTAAACCTAGGCCTAAACCTACCACTAAACATAGCACTAATCCTAGCCCTAATTTAGCCCTAACCCTAAACCTAACACTATCCGTAGCACTAAGACTAACTCTAATTCTCGCCCTAGTGCTATCCCTAGTTTAAAACTATACCCTACCATAATCCAAAGCCTATCCCTATCTGTAGCCCCAATACTAGCCCTAACCTTCACCCTAGCCCTAAACCTGGTTCTAACCCTAAATCTCACTCTTACACTAGCCCTAACCCTAATGCTAATTGGAAAACTAGCCCTAACACTACCCTAGCCTTAAAACAAAACCGTGCCAGAACCCTAACCCTAACTCTTGAGTTAAACCAAACACTAACACTACATATAGCCCCAAACATAGCCCTAATTTGAGTCCTAAACCTAATCCTAGAAACAACCCTGACCCTGACTCAGACCCTACCAGTAACCCCAGCTCTAAACATTGACCTAATGCTAAACCTAGAACTAGCCCTCATCCAAATCCTATTCTTTCATTAGCTGTAGCCCTAATGCTAACACAAGTCCTAGCCCTATTCTGAACCCTAATCCTAGGTTTAACCCTAAACCTAACCCTAACCCTAAAAGAACCTCTAACCCTATCCATTACCCTAAGCCAAACCCTCACCCTAATGCTACCCTAGACCTAATCATAATTCTCAGCCTACCCCAAACCCTAACTCTATTACTACTCCTAAACCTAGCCCTCATTCTAGCTCAAACCATAACCCTACTCCTGACTCTTATTCTGACCCTAACACTAACCTTAGATCTAAACGTGACCCTAACCCTAAACCAAACCCTAATACTACCACTACCAGTAAACCTAAACCTAAACCTAACAGTAACACCAGCACTAGATCAAACCTAATCCTAAATAGAGACATAAATCTAGCCTTACCCCTAAACAAAAACCTGGCAATAGCCCTAACAATAACCCTTAACCTAACGTAAAGAATAAACCTATCACTAGACCAAACGCTAGTGATAATTGTGGCCCTAACCATAAAACTAACCCTAACCCAACAATGACCCTTAACCTGATAGAAACCCTAGCTCTAAAACTTATCCTAAACCAAAACCTAACCCTAAAACTAGACTTATCCATAACCCTGACACTAACACTAGCCTTAACCATATCCCTAGCTCTTACATTACCCATAGCCCTAACGTTATCCCTAAATATCATACAAAACCTAGCCCTATCCTAGCCCTAAACCTAGCCCTAGTCATAACCCTAACCATAATTTTAGACCTAACCCTAATGCTAACCCTCGCCCTAGCCCTAATCCTAGCTCAAATTCTAATACTTAGTCTAAACATAACCCTAAACCTAAACATAACCCCAGCCCTGACTCAAACCCTAACCCTCGCCCTAGCCCCAACCCTAGCTCAAATGCCTACACTTACCCTAAACCTAACCCTAACATTAACCCTAGGCCTAACCCTTACTCTGACCCTAACCCTAATCTTAACCTTAACCTTAGCCCTAAACTTAGCTCTAACCCTATCCATTACCCTAAAGATAAGCCTAACCCAAATGCTATCCCTAGGCCTAACGATAACCAGATTGCTAACACTAACCCTATACATTACTCTAAACCTAACCTTAACCATAACACTAACCCTATCCTTTACCCTAACCCTAACCCTAATCCACCGCTAATACAAGCATTAACCCTAAACCTTAACCTAAACCAAACCCTACCCGGATCCTGATCCTTATAATACACTTAGCTCTAAACCTGCCCCCTACCCTAAACTTAACCCTTATACTAGACATAGCCATACCCTAACACTAAAACTAATACTAACCATAAACCTAGACCTGACATTAGCCCTAGCCATAATCCTAGCCCTAGCCCTAACATAAAACCTCAGCTTAAACCTAAACCTGGGCTTAATCCTAAACCAAATCCTAACCTTAGCCCTAACCCTAATTCTAACCTTTGTAATAGCCCTAAAGCTAGCTATAACCCTATCTCTTCCCCTAAATCTAATCCTAACCCTAACACTAACACTAACCCTAGGCCTAACCCTAACACTAACCCTAACACTAATCCTAGCCCTAATTTAGCCCTAACCCTAAACCTACCCCTAACTCTAGCACTAACTCAAACTCTCGCCCTTGTCCTATTTCTAGTTCTAACCCTATCCATTACCATAACCCTATCACTAGCCCTAACCTTAGCCCTAACCCTAGTCATAGCCCTGAACCTAGATCTAACCATAACAATAAATCTAAGCCTAAATTTCACAATACCACTAGCCCTAACACTATCGCTAATCATAAAACTAGGCCAAACCCTAGGCCTATTTCTAAAACAAAACTGAGCCATAGTCCTATCCCTAACCCTAGCCTAACTTTAACTCTAGACCTGACATTAGCCCTATACCTAGCTCTAATCCTAGTTCTAAGCCTATACTTAATCCTAACCCTAATTTTAACCCTAGCCTAATCCTAATTTTATCCCTTGTCCTAACACTAAACATAGCTGTAACATCTTACCTTACCCTAACACTAATGCTAACCCTAACCCTAGCCCTAAACCTAGGCCTAAATCTAACAATTACCGTAGCACGAATCCTAGCCTTAATTTAGCCCTAACACTAAACTTTACCCTATCCCTATCCCTAAGACTTACTCTAACTTTTGCCCTAGCTCTATCCCTAGTTCTAAACCCATCCCTTACCATAACCCAAAGGCTAGCCCTATCCCTAGCCCCAAACGTAGCCCTAACCTTCGCCCAAGACGTAAAAGTGGATATAAAACTAAAATTAAGTATAAACCTCACCATAACACTAGCTTTAATCCTAATACTAATTGGAAAACTAGCCCTAAATCTATCCTAACCCTAAAACAAAACCGAGCCATAACCATAACCCTTAGCCTAAACCAAATCTTAAAGCTACACCTATCCCTAAACCTAGCCCTCATTTGAGTCCTAACCGTAACCCTAGAAATAACCCTGACCCTGACTCGGCCCCTAACACTAACCCTAGCTCTAAGAATTGCCCTAACACTAACCCTAGAAATAACCCTAAACAGAAACCTAGTTCTTTCATTAGCCATAGTCCGAATGATAACACAAATCCTAGAATGAATCCGAGACCTAACCCTATTTTTTATCTCTAAGCCTAACCCTAACTCTAGCCCTAAACCTAACCCTAACCCTAACCCTACCTTAAACCCTATCCCTTTCCCTAAGCCAAAGCCTCACCCTAATGCTACCCTAGTCCTAAACTTAATCCTTAGCCTACCCAAAACCCTAACTCTATTACTAGTCCTATCCTAGCCTCATTCTAACTCTAAACCTAAACCTAACCCTGACCCGTATTCTGACCCTAACACTAACCTAAGTCTAAACCTGACCATAACACTAAACCAAACCCTAACACTTCCCATACCATTAAACCTATACTTAAACCTAACAGTAACACTAGCACTAGACAAAACCTAATCCTAAATATAGTCATAAATCTAGCCCTAGCCCTAAACAAAAACCTAGCACTAGCCCTTACAATAACCATTAACCTAACTTAAAGACTAACCCTATCTCTAGACCCAATACCAGTCGTAATTCTGGAACTCACCCTAAACCTAACCCTATCCTGAACAATGACCCTTAACCCTAAAAATCTCTAGCTCTAAACCTTATCCTAACCCAAAACCTAACCCTAACACTAGACATATCCATAACCCTGACACTAAAACTAGCCATAAACATATTCCCAGCTCTTATATTTCCCATAGCCCTAATGTTAGCCCTAAACCTGACACAAAACCATATCCTTATTCTAGACCTAAAACTAGCCTTAATTGTAACCCTAACCATAACCCTAGAGCTAAGACTAATCCTACGCTCGCCCTAGACCTAAACCCAGCTCAAACTCTAACCCTTACCCTAAACATAACCCTAACCCTAGCCCTGACTCTAATCCTAACCCTAGCCCAAGACATAACCCTAGCTCAAAAGCTAATACTTAACCTAAAACTATCCCTGACATTAACCCTAGGCCTAACCATAACCCTAGCTCTAATTGTAACCTTATCCCTAGCCCTAATGTTAGCTCTAACACTATCCATTACCCTAAAGATGAGCCTAACTCATGCTAATGCTAGGCATAACACTAACCCTATCTCTAACACTAACCTGATCCATTACTCTAAATCTAACCTGAACCCTAAACCCAATCCTATCTATTACAATATTTGTAACCCTAACCCTAAAGCCAATTCAATTCTTAATCATAAAACGTAACCTAAACCAATTCCAACCTGGACCCTGACCCTAATAATAAAGCTGACCCTTAAATAAACCTAACCCTTACACTAGACCTAGCCATAACCTAACCCTAAAACTAACACTAACCATAAATCTAGACCTGACATTAGCCCTATCCCTAATTCTAGCCCTAGCCCTAACACAAATCCTCATCCTAGCACTAAACATAGACTTAATCCTAACCCTAGCCCTAACCCTAATTCTAACCCTCACCCTAGCCCTAAACCTATCTATAACCCCATCGCTTCCCCTATCCTTAACCCTAACCCTAGGCCTAACCCTAACACTAACCTTATACCTAAATCTAGCCCTAATTTAGCCATAACCCTAAACCTAACCCTAACCCTAGCCCTATGACTAACTCTAACTCTCACCCTAGTCCTATTTCTAGTTCTAACTCTATCCATTAATAATCCTAACACTAGCCCTAACCTTAGGCCTAAACCTAGCCATAGCCCTAAACCTAGATCTAACCATAACAATAAATCTAAGCCTAAACCTCACCATACCACTAGCGCTAACACTACTGCTAGTCCTAAAAGTAGCCCTAGCTGTAAAACAAAACTGTGCCAAAGACCTATCCCTAACCCTAACCAAACCATAATCCTAGACTTGACAATAGACCTATCCCTAATTCTTACCCTAACCTTTACACAAACCCTAACCCTACACCTTGCCTTAACCCTAGCCCTAATTCGAGTCTATCCCTAACTCTGATCAGTAACACTGATCCTGACTTTGACAGTAATACTAACCCTATCTCTAATCATCACCCTAATCCTAAATCTAATCTACATACTAGATTTAGACATAATGCTAAACTTAACACTAGCCCTAATCATAACCCTAGTTCTAACTTTAGCCATAGTCTTAAATAGCCCTAGCCTAACTCAAAACCTACACCTAATCAGAGTCCTAACCCTAGATTTAACACTAGCCCTAACCCTAACTCTAGCCCTAACACTTTCACTAAACTTAACCATAACCTAAACCTTTTCCTAACCCGAAATCTAACCCAAATCATAGCCCTAATTCTAACTATAACCCTAGCCGTATACCTAGCTCTTATCTTATCCATTACCCTAACCGTAGCACTAACCAAATTCTAACCCTAGGTCTAACCCTAACCATAGCTCTAACCTAACCATAACCCTAGTCCTAACTGTAGCTCTAATACAATCTATCACCCTAACCATAACCCCAACTGATTTTTTCCCTAGGCCTAAACTTAACCCTATCCCTAACACTAAACCTGACCATTATTCTAATTCTAACCTTAACCCTAAACTTAACTGTATCCATTATTCTAACCCTAACACTAACCCAAATGCTAATTAGAGCCCTAAGCCTAATCCTTAACCTAACCCATACCCTACCCCTGACTCTGACCCTAATAATACCCCTAGCTGTAAAAATGAACCTAACCTTCAACCTAACACTTACAATAGACCTGGCCATAATCCTTACCCTAAAACTATACCTAAACATAACCCTTGACCTGACATTAGCCCTATCATTAATCCTAGCCCTAACATGAACACAAATCCTAGCCCTAATCCTATCCCTAAGCCTAGCCTTAATCCTAACGCTAATATTAACCCTAGTCCTAAACCTAATTTTATGCTTTCCTCTAGCCCTAAATGTAGCTGTAACATCATACCTTACCCTAACCCTAATGCTAACCCTAATCCTAGCCCTAAACCTAGGCCTAAAACTACCACTAACCATAGCTCTAATCTAGCCCTAATTTAGCCCTAACCCTAAACCTAACACTATCCCTAGCCCTAAGATTAACTCTAACTCTCGCCCTAGCCCTATCCCTAGTTCTAAACTTATCCTGTACCATAACCCAAAACTTTACCCTATCCTTAGACCCAACCCTAGCCCTAACGTTCACTCTAGCCCTAAACCTGGATCTAACCCTATCCTTAAGCCTAAAGCTTACTCTAACACTAGCCCTAACTCTAATGTTAATTGGAAATCCAGCGCTAACAGTATCCTAGCCCTAAAACAAAATTGAGCCATAACCCTAACCCTAACCCTTAACCCAAACCAAATCCTAACCCTACACCTAGCCCTAAACGTAGCCATAATTTGAGTCCTAACCCTAACCCTAGAAGTAACCTTGACACTTACTCAGACCCTAACAGTAAACCTAGCTCTAAACATTGACCTAATGCTAACCCTAGAACTAGCCCTAATCATGATCCTAATTCTTTCATTAGCTGTAGCCCTAATGCTAACACGAATCCTATCCCTATTCCGAGCCCTAAACATAGGTTTAACCCTAAACCTAACCCTAACCCTAACCCTAACTCTACCTCTAACCCTATCCCTTACCCTAAGCCAAACCCTCACCCTAATGCTACCCTAGTCGTAACAATAATCCTTAGCCTACCTCAAACCCTATCTCTATTACTAGACCTAACCCTAGCCCTCAATCTACTCTAACACTGACCTTTATTCTGACCCTAACACTAACCCTAGTTCTAAACCTGACACTAACCCTAAAGCGAACCCTAACCCTAACCCTACCGGTAAACCTATACCTAAACCTAACATTAACACTAGCACTAGACCAAACCTAATCCTAAATAGAGTCATAAATCTAGCCATAGCCCTAAACAAAAAACTAGCACTATCCCTAACAATAATCTATAACCTAACGTAAAGTCAAAACAAAATCTAGCCATTGTCCTAACCCTAAATGTTAATGTAAACCAAATGCTAACCCTAAACCTAGCCATAACCTTTTAGCTCTAATTCATGTCCTGGTCCTAAAATGAACCCTGACTCTGACTTATATTGTAACACTAACCTTAGTTCTAAATATCATACTAACCCTAAAGGTAATGCTAACACTAGATCTAGACTGAATACTAACTCTAATCTTAACCTTAGTTTTTATATTAGCCATGGCCCTAACCCAGCCCTAAACCTAACAGAAAATCTAGCCCTAATCTGAACCCTAACTCTAGAAGTAAACCTAAACTTAAAACTAGCCCTAGCCCTAACCCTAACCCAAATTCTAGCCCTAACCCTAGCTTTAACTCTATCACTTACCCTTATCCAAACCCTATCCATAATGATAACCTTAGTCCTAATCCTAAACCATAGCCTAGTCCAAACCCTAACCCTATTAGTAGTCCTAACCCTAGCCCTCATTCTAGCTCTAACCCTAACTCAAATCCTTACACTAACACAAACCCTCAGTCTAAATCTGACCCTAACCCTAAACAAAAACCTAAAACTAGCCCTATGAGTAAACTTATACCTAAACTTAAGCCTAACACTTAGGTCTCGGAGAGACCTAAGCCTAATCCTAAATATAGCCAGAACTCTAGACCTAGACCTAAAAAATCCTGAGCCCTAGCCCTAACATTATCCTTAACCTAAAGCAAACACTAATCCTATCCATAGACCTAACTCTACTCCTAATTCTGGCTTTCACCTTAAACCTAACTCTAACCTGAACATTGACCCTAACACTAACACTAAACCTAGCTCTAAACCTGAACCTAACCCAAAACCTAAACCTAACACTACACATGCCCATAACCCTAACCCTAAAACTAGCTCTAATCAGAACCCTAGACTTTATATTACACATAGCCTTAACCCTGGGCTGAAACCTAACACAAAACCTAGCCCTAACCTGAGGCCTAAACCTACCCTAACCATAACCATAATCCTAAATGTAGCCCTAACCCTAACCCTCGCCTTACACATAACCCTAGCTCAGAGCCTAACCCTCAGCCTAAACATAACCCTAGCCCTATTCCTAAACATAAACCTAACCTTAGCCCTAATCCTAACCTTAACCCTAGTACTAACACTATCTCTAACCCTAATATTACCGTAACCCTAACCCTACCCCTAATAATAACCCTAGCCCTAAACCTAATCCTATCCCAAACCCTAATCATAAACTTAACCCTCAACCTAACCCTAAATCTAAACCTTGCAATAAACTTAAGCCTAACCCTTACCATAAATCAAAACTAAACCTATCCCTTAACCTAAATTTAACCATAATCTAAACTTAACCCTACATCTAATCTTACACCTAATCCAATACATTACTCTAAAACTAACCCTAACCCTATATGAAAACACTAGTACTAACCCCAACCCTAACCATAACCATAACCATAACCCTAACCCAGACCTAACACTAAACCTAACACTCCCCCTAGCCCTATCCGTAGCTTAAATCCTAAACTTTACCCTAACCCTAACATTAGCCATAGCCCTAATCATAACGCTAACTCTAGCCCTAACCCTAACACTAAACCTAGCCCTAATCCTAGCCCTAATTTAGCCCTATTCCTAACCCTAACCCTAACTCTACAATTAAGACTAACTATAATTCTCACACAAGACCTATTCCTATTTCTAACCCTATCCCTTACCATAACCCTAACCCAAGCCCTAACCCTAGTCGTAACCCTTGCACTATCCTTAGCCCTATCACTAACTCTACATTGAAACCTATCTCTAAAACTAACCCTAACCCGATGCCTCAGCCAAACCCTGAAACTAGCTCTAACCCTAATGCTGATCCTAAAATTAGCCCTAACCCTATCCCTAGCTCTAAAAAAACAACAACAACAAAAAAAAAAACGAGCCATACCCCTAACACAAACCCTATCCTAGACCAAACCCTAACCTTTCACCAGCCCTAACCCTAGCCCTAATTTGAAACCTAACACTAATCCTAAACATAAACATGACCCTGACTCATATACAAATACTAAACCTAGCTCTAAACATCACCCTAACCTTAAACCTAACCCTAACACTAGACCTAGCCCAAAACCTAACCCTAAAACTAACCCTAATCATAACCCTAGTTCTTACAGTAGCCGTAACCATAACGCTGGCCCTAACCCTAATACAAAACTACCCTTAATCCAAGCCCTAATATGACCTTTAACCCTAAATCTAACCCTATCCCTGGTCTTAACCCTAGGTCTAACCCTATCCTTTACCCTAAGAAAAACCCTACCCTAATGCTAACCGTATTCTTAGTGCTAATCCTTAGCCTAATCAAAACCCTAAACTATAAATAGTCCTAACCCTAGACTTCATTCTAGATCTAACCAGAACCCAAACCCTAACCCTATCCCTGACCATTATTCTGACCCTAACACTAATCTTAGGTGTAAATCTAAAGCTAACCCTAAACTGAACCCTAACATTCACATTACTGGTAACCTTATATTTAAACCTAACCCTAATACTAGTCCTAGACCTAAACCTAATCCTAAATCTAGCCATAACTATAGCTCTACAACCTAAATACAAATTAGACGTAGCCATAACAATAAACCTTAAACCTAACCCAAACTCTAACCCTACCTCTAGACCTAACCCTAGTCCTAATTCTGGCTTTAACCCTAACCATTACCATACTCAATAACTGTCCCTGACACTAACACTAACCCTAACTCTAAACTTCACCCTAAACCTAAAACTAACCCTACAACTACACCTAGCCCTAGCGTTAACCATAAAATTAGTCCTAATAATTACACTAGTTTTTACATTAGCCATAGCCCTAACCTATTGCAAAATCTAGCCCTAATCTAAGCCCTACCATAGCTTTAACCCTAAAGATAATCCTAACAATAACCCTAGACCTAACCATAACCCTAAGCCAAACACTAGACCTAATCCTAACCATAACCCTAGCCCTAACACTTGCCCTAACCCTATTCATTATCCTAAGATAACTATAATCCTTATGCTAACCCTAGGGGAACCCTAAAACTAGCACTAGCCTTAACCCTGTCCATTAACCTACACCTAATCTGAACTTTAAACCTAACTGTGTCATTACCCAATCCCTAAATATAAGACTAATTTGAGCCCTAAACCTAAACCATAACCTAACCCAAACCCTATCCTTGACCCTGACTCAAATAATACTTATAGATCTAAACCTGACCCTAACAAGAAACCTAAACTTTACAATAGACCTAGCCATAAGCCTAACCCTAAAAGTATCCCTAACCATACCCTAGACCTGACATTAGCCCTAGCTCTAATCCTAGCCCTAACCCTAATACAAAACTTAGCCCACATCCTAGCCATGAACCTCCCCTTAATTATAACCCTAACCCTAGCATTAACCCTAACCTTAATCCTAATTTTCACCCTATTCCTAAAATTAGCTATATTCCTATTCCTTATCCTAAACCTAACCCTAACCCTAAACCTTACCCTAACACTAGCCCTAACCCTAGGCCTAACCCTAACACTAACCCTAGCCCTAATACAAGCCATAATTTAGACCTATCCCAAAACCTAACCCTATCCCTAAGACTAACTCTAACTCACACTAGCCCTATACCTGTTTCTAACCCTATCGCTTACCATCACCATACACCTAGCCCTAAAAGTAGCCCTACCCGAGCCCTATACTTAGCCCTATCTCAAAACCAGGATATAATCCTAACTCTAAATTTAACCCTAACCTTAAGATTAAATCTAGCCATAATCTACTCTTATCCCTAATCATCAACCTAAGCCTAAATCTCATACTTACACTAGACCTAACCCTAAGACTAAACTTAAACCTAGCCCTAATCCTACCCCTAGCCCTAAAACAAAACCGAGTCATAGCCCTAACCTTAACCCTTTACCTAAACCAAACCCTAACCCTACACCTAGCCCTAACCCTATCCCTAATTATAGTCTAACCCTAACCCGAAAACTAACCCTGACTCTGACTCTGACCCTAACACTTACCCTGGCTCTAAATATCATCATCACCATAAACCTAATTGTAACACTAGACCTAGGCCTGACTCTAACTCTACAACTAGCTGTAATCATAAACCTACTTCATACATTATGGTAGCCTTAACCCTAGCCCTAATCTAACCCAAAACCTAGCCTTAATCAGAGTCCTAAACCTAGCTTTAGCCCTAAACTTAAACTTAACACTAACCCAAACACTAGCCGAATCCTATACATAACCCTAGCAGTAACCTTAGGGCTAACCCTATCCATTACCCTAATGATAACCCTAACCCTTCTGATAACCCTAGGCCTAACCCTAATCCTTTACATTATATAAAACCAAACCTAAATCCTAAGCCTAACCCTGTCATTACCCTAACCCTAAATCTAACACTAATTCGAGCCCTGCACCTAAACACTAACTTAACCAAACCCTAATCCTGACCCTGATTCTAAAATTAACCCTAGATCTAAACCTGACCCTAACCAAAAACTTAACCATTACACTGGACCAAGCAATAAACCTAACACTAAATCTATCCCTAACTGTAACCCTAGCCCTAACATTAGCCATAGCCCTAATACTATCTGTAACCCTAAAATAATCCTAGTCCTCATTGAGCCCTAAACATAGCCTTAATCATAACCCTAACCCTAACCCTAGTTGTAACCCTAATACTAACCTTCTCCCTCTCCCTAAATCTAGCTATAACCACATCCTTACCCTAAACTAAACCCTAACTCTAACCCTAACTCTAATGGTAGCCCTTGCCTTATTCTTAGCCCTAGCATTAACCATAGATCAAAATCTAACTCTAAATCTAACCTTAACTCAATGCCTAAACCTAATCTTAAAACTAGCCCTAACCATAGCCCAAACATAACCCTGGCCGTAATTTAGCACTATCCCTAAACCTAACCCTAACCCTAGCCCAAAGACTAACTCTAACTCTCACACTAGCCCTATCACTCGTTCAAACCCTGTCCCTTACCATAACCCTTACCCTAGCTCTAACCCTAGTGCTAACCCTTGTCCTATTCTTATCTCTAGCACTAACTTTAGGCAAAACACAACTCTAAATCTAGCCCTAATCTGAAGCCTAAACCTAACCCTAACACTAGCCCAAACCATAACACTAATCCTAAAATGAGATCTAACACTAGTCCTAGCCATAAAACAAAACCGAGCCATAGCTCTAACTCTAACTATTAACCTAAAGAAAACCCTAACCTTACACCTAGACCTAACCCTAGCCCTAATCTGAGTTGGAAGCCAAACTCTAACATTAACCCTGAACCTGACACTGACCCTAACACTTCTAGCTCTAAGCATCACCCTAATCATGAACCTAACCCTAACATTAAACCTAGCACTAAAACCCTAAAACTAGCCCTAATTGTAAACCTAGTACTTATATTAGCTGTAATCCTAAGCCTAGCCCTAACATAACCCCAAACCTAACCTAATCAGAGCCCAAACCCTAGCTTTAAACCTAACGTAACCATAACACTAGCCCTAATCAAAACCATAACTCTAGCCTTAAACTCATCTCTAATTCTATCCATTACCATAACCATAACCCTAACCATAATGATAACCCTAGGCATAAACCTAACCCTATCCCGAATCCTAACCCTTCCATTACACTAAACCTAACCTGAATCCTAAACCTAACACTATAATTACCCTAACCCTAATCCTAAAACTAATTCAAGCCCAAACTTGAAATCTTAACCTATCCCAAACCCTAAACCAGACCTTAACCCTAATAATACCCCTAGCTCTAAACTTGACCATAACCTAACACCTAAACCTTAGCCTAGACATAGCCATATACCTAATCCTAAAACTATCTTTAACCATAATTCTGGACCAAAATTAGCCCTAGCCCTAATCCTAGCCCTAATGCTAAAAACACACCTGGCCCTCATCAGAGCCTTAAACCTAGCCTTAATCATAAACCCAATTCTAGCCCTACACCTAACCCTAATTCTAGCCCTCACCCTATCTCTAAACCTAGCTATAATGTCATCCCTTACCCTAAATTTTAAACTAACCCTAACCCTAAACCTAGACTTAAGCTAAACACAAAACCTAGCCCTAATCCTAGCCCTAATTTAGCTCTATCTCTAACCCTATCCTAACCCTAGCCCTAAGACTAACTCTAACTGTTGCCCTAGCCCTATACCTAGTTATATCCCTATCCACTTCCGTAAACCTAACACTAGCCCTAACACTTGCCCTAAAGTTGGTCCCAGCCCTAACCTGAACTCTAAATCTAACTTAAACCTAAGCCTAAGCCTAACACAAACACTAGCCCTAAGCCTAATGATAATCATTAAACTAGCCCTAACCCTAATCCTAGCAGGGAACCTAAACTGAACGATAGCCCTAACCCTAAACTTTAACTTAAACCAAACACTAACACTACACCTAGACCTAAATCTATCCCCGATTCGAGTCCTAAGCCTCACTTTAAAACTAATCCTGATGCTGACTCATACTCTAACACTCACCCTAGATCTAAACACCACCCTAACTTCAAACCGAACACAAAATTAACAATAGCCCTAATTCAAGTCTTAACTTAACCCTAAAACTAACCTTGACTCTAACTCCTATGCTAACAAGAACCATAGCTATAAATATTACCCTAACCTTAAACCTAACCCTAGAACTCAACCTATACCTAACCCTAACCCTAAAACTAACCCTAATGATAACCCTAGTTCTTACATTAACCATTGCCCTAATCCTAGCCCTAACCCTAACAAAAAAAACTAGTCCTAAACCGAGCCCTAAACCTAGCTTTAACTCTAACTCTAACCCTAACCATAGCCTTAACCCTAGATCTAAACCAATCCCTAACCCTAAGTGAAACCCTAAACATAAGAGTAACCCTAGACCTATCCCTAGTTCTTAGACTAACCAAAACACTAACCCTATTAATAGTCCTAACCTTAGCCTTCATTTTAGCTCTAACACTATCCCAAACCCTAACCCTAACCCTGACCCTTATTCTGACCCTAACACTAAACCTAGGTCTAAACCTAACCCAAACCCTAACCCAAAATTTACCATAATCCTATACCTATAACTAACTCTGAACCTAACTCTCAGCCAAGCCCTAATCATAGCTCAGAACCTAAACCTTATGCTAGACATAACCCTAAACCTAATCCTAGTTCTAACCCTCACCTTAACCCTAACACAAGACCTAATCCTAACAATAACCCTAGCTCTAACCTTAAATCTAACTGTATCCATTACCTTAAAAATAACCATTGTCATTATGCTAATCCTAGGCTTAACCCTAACTCTATCACTTTCCCAAAACCTATCAATTACCCCAAACCTAAGCTGAACCCTAAACCTAACCCAATCATTACACTAAGCCTAACCCTAATGCTAATTCCAGCCCTAACCTAACCTCAAATCTAAACCAAACCCTAACACTGACCTATGAGCCTAATAATTCTCCTAGCTCTAAACCTGACTCTTACCCTACCTAACACTTACACTAGACCCAGCCATAAATCTACACTGAAAACTATACCTAAACATAACCCTAGACCTGATATTAACCCTAGCTTTATTCCTAGCCCTAACCCTAAAAAAAACGCTAGCCCTTATCCTAGTCCTAAACATAGCCTTAATTTTATTCCTAAACCAAACCCTAGGCCTAACCCTAACACTAACCCTAGCCCTAATTTTAGCCCTAATTTAGCCCTGTCCCTAACCCTAACCTGAACTCTAGCCCAAAGACTAACTCTTACTCTCACCCTAACCCTAATCCTAGTTCTAACTGTATCCCTTACTAGAACCCTAATCCTAGCCCTAACCCTTATTGTAGCCCTAGCCCTATTCATAGCCCTGGTCATAACCCTAGATCTAACCATAATCCTAAACCTAAACCTAACACTAGCCCTAACGCTAACGCTCATCTTCAAACTAGCTCTAACCCTAGCTCTAGCCCTAAAACAAAACCGAGTCATACCCATAACCCTAACCCTTAACCTAAACCATACCTTAACCCTACACCTAGACCTAACCATATCCATAATTCTAGTCCTAGACCTAACCCAAAAACTAACCCTGACCTGACTCTGACCCTAACACTAACCCTGGCTCTAAACATCATCATCACTGTAAACCTCAATCTGACACTAGCCCTAGCCCTAACCCTAACCCTATAACTATAACCCTACTTCATACATTAGCCATAGCCTTAACACTAGCCCTAACCTAACCCAAAATATAGCCTTAATCTGAGTCCTAAACATAGCTTTAACCCTAAATTTAAACCTAACCCTAACCAAAAACTAGCCCTAATCCTATATATAACCCTAGCCCTAAGCTTAGGTCTAAACCTATCCATTACCCTAACAATAACCCTAACACTTAAGCTAACCCTAGGCCTAACCCTAACCTATCCATTACACTAAACCAAACTTAAACCCTAAAACTAACTCTGTCATTAACCTAAACCTAAACCCTAACCTAACCCAAACCCTAACACTGACACTGACACTAAAACTAACCCTAGATATAAACCTGAATCTTACCCTAAACCTAATCTTTACACTGGACCAAGCCATAAACCTAACACTAAATCTAGCCCTAACTATAACCCTAGACCTGACATTACCTCTAGCCCTAATACTATCCCTAACCCTAACACAAACCCTAAACCTCATCCTAGCCATAAACCTAGCCTTAATCATAACCCTAACCTTAACTAAGCCCTAACCCTAATACTAACACTTGCCCTAGCACTAAACCTAATGAAAAACCCATCCCTTACCCTAAAAATAACCCTAACTCTAACCCTAACTGTTGTCGTCACAATTGCCCTATCCTTAGCCCTAGCTTTAACACAAGATTGAAACCTAACTTTAAATCTAACCCTAACTAGATGCCTAAGCCTAAAACTAGCCCTGACCTTAATGCTAATTCTAAAACTAGCCCTAACCATAGGCCTAACACTAACCCTAGCCGTAATTTAGCCCTATCCCTAAACCTAACCCTAACCCTAGCCCTAAGAATAACTCTAACTCTCACACTGGCCCTATCACTTGTTCTAATCCTATTCCTTCCCATAAACCTAACCCTATCCTGAATTCTAGTCCTAACCCTTGCCCTATCTTTATCCCTATCACTGAACTTAGGTAAAAACCTAGCTCTAAATCTAACCCTAAACTGAAGCCTAAGCCTAATTCTAAGACTAGCCCTAACCCTAACACTAATCCTAAAAATTGACCTAACCCTAACCCTAGCCCTAAAACCAAACAGAGCCCACGCTCTAATCCTAACCCTTAATTAAACCAAGGCCTAAGCCTACACCTAGCCCTAACGCAGCCCTAATTCGAGTTTTAAGCAAAACCCTAAAACTAACCCTGACCCTTACTCTGACCATAACACTAACCCGAGGTCTAGACATCACCCTAAACCTAAATCTAAACCTAACACTAAACCTAGCATTAAAACATTAAAATTAGCCATAATTATAACCCTAGTACTTATATTAGCTGTAACCCTAACCCTAGCACTAAATTAACCCAAAACCTAGCCTTAATCATAACCATAACCCTAGCCCTAAACTGATTTCTAACTCTATCCATTACCATAATCATAACCCTAAATCTAATGCTAATTCAAGCCCTAACTTTAAACCTTAACCTATCCCAAACCCTAACCCAGAACTTGACCCTAATAATACCCCTAGCTCTAAATCTGATGCTAACCCTTACACTAGACGTACCCGTAATCCTAACCCTAAAACAATCTTTAACCATAATTCTGGACCTGAAATTAGCCCTAGCACTAATCCTATCCCTTATCCTAAAAAAAAACCTAGCCCTCATCCTAGACCTAAACCTAGCCTTAATCATAAACCTAACCATAACCACAGCCCTAACCCTAATTCTAACCCTCACCCTAACTCTAAACCTAGCTATAAAGCCATTCCTTACCCCAAACTTTGCCCTAAAACTAAACCTAAACTCTAAACTCTAACTCTAATCTCTAAACTCTAACCCTAACCCTAACCCTAGGCTTAAAATAAACACTAAACCTAGCCCTGATCCTAGCCATAATTTAGCCCTATATCTAACCCTAACCCGAACCCTAGCCCTAAGACTAACTCTCGCCCTAGCCCTATCCCTAGTACTAACTATATCCCTTACCATAACCCTAAACCTAGCCATAACCCTTGCCCTATTCTTAGTTCTAGCCCTAACCATAGATCTAACCCTAATTCCAAATTAAACCCTAACCCTAAGCCTAAACCTAACCCTAACACTATCCCTAACCCTAACCCTAATCCTATCCCTTATCCTAAAAAACCCCTAGCCCTAACCCTAAAACTAGCCCTAACCCTAACCCTAGGACTAAAACAAAACCGAGCATTAGCCCTAACCCAAACCCTAACACTACAACTAGACCTAACCCTAGCCCTAATTCGAGTCCCAAACCTAACCTTAAAACTAACCCTGACCCTGACTCCTATCCTACACAAACCCTAGCTATAAATACCACCCTAACCTTAAACCTAACCTTAACACTAACCCTAACCCATACCATAACACTAAAACTAAACCTAATAGTAACCCTAGTTCTTACATTAGCCATTGCCCTAACGCTAGCCCTAACCCTAACACAAAACCTATGCCTACCAAGACCTAAACCTAGGTTTAACCCTAAAACTAACCATAATCATAGCCCTAACCCTAGCTCTAAACCAATCCCTTACCTAAGCAAAACCCTAAATCTAAGGGTAACCCTAGACCTATCCCTAATCCTTAGGCTAACCAAAACACTAACCCTATTAATAACCCTTAAACTTTCCCTCATTCTAGGTCTAACCCTATCCAAAACCCTAACACTAACCCTGACCCTTTCCTGACCCTACCACTAATCCTAGGTCTAATCCTAACCCTAACCCTAACACAAAACCTACCGTAATCCTATTCCTAGACCTAATCTTGAACCTAACTCTCAGCCTAGCCCTAACCATAGCTCAGAACCTAACCCTTACACTAAACATAACCCTAACCTAACCCTAGTTCTGACTCTCACCCTAATCCTAAATCAAGACCTAATTCTAAACATAACCCTAACCCTAAACTTAAGTCTAACTGTATCATTATTATAAACATAACCCTTATTCTAATGCTAAGCCTAGGCATAACCTTGAACATATCACTATCCCCAAACTTATCAATTACCCTAAACCTACCCTGAACCCTAGACCTAATCAAATCATTACACTAACACTAACCCTAATGCTAATTTGAGCCCTAACCATAAACTCAAACCTAAACCAAACCCTAACACTGACACTGACCCTAATAATTCCCCTAGCTCTAAACCTCACTCTTACCCTACACCTAAACCTTACATTATATCTAGCCATAAAACTAACCATAAAACTATCCATAAGCATAACCCTAGACCTGATATTAGCCCTAGCCATGATACTAGCCCTAACCATAACACAAACCCTAGCCCTTATCCTAGCCTTAAACATAGCCTTAATTATAACCCTAACCATAACCCTAGCCCTAATCTTAGATCTAATTAAGCCCTATCCTTAACCTTAACCCTAACCCTAGCCCAAAGACTACCTCTAACTCTCACCTTAGTCCTAACCCTAGTTCTAAACCTAGACTTTACTAGAACCCTAATCCTGGCCCAAACCATAGGTATAACACTAGACCTATTCATAGCCATAGCAGCAACACTACATCTAACCCTAACTCTAAATCTAACCCTAAATCTTAGCCTAAACCTCAACCTAACACTAGGCCTAACCCTAAGGCTAAACCTAAAACTAGCACTAATCCTAGCCCTAAAACAAAACCAAGCCATACACCTAACCCTAACCCTTAATATAAGCTAAGCCCTAACCCTACACTTAGCCATAATTCTAGCCCTAATTCAAGTTTTAAGCCAAACCCTAAAACTAACCCTGACCCTAACTCTGACCGTAACACTAACCCTAGCTCTAAACATC